>NW_027069864.1:55804-90804 GCF_002906115.3 Quercus suber | reverse complement strand
AGTATATTTGCAGTGAGTGAATAATTTAGTTTCAAAATTTTTATATTTATTGTCTAATTGCTTCGTATCCGTTTTTGTAAAATTCTTGCATTTATTTTTGCCTTTGGAAGTACAAAATATGTGATTGTAAATCTTTTGGGTCCAAGTTGTAGTAATGTGCTTCAAGTTGCAAAAAACAAACAAAAATGTGCTTTTCAATTGTTAACAAAAAGAGAGCTTGATATGGTTTCTTATTCTGGTGTACAGGGACGAAGTGGCCAAGTTTAAGCCACTTTTGCAATTTGTTGATGTGCAATCTTATAACATTGGTAGAAGGGAATGGAGGTTGTTGAATGCCAAATGATGAGAGTTACTTTCTGCGCTGCATAGTTGTCCAAGGTTGTTGGTTTCCAAGGGCTGATTTGTTCACTTGTCAAAGATCATTTGTGACCTTGAGAAGTAAATGATTATACATGTAAATCTTTGATTGTAATATTATTCTAGAGAAATCTAACTGAATTATAGTAAGCAATCATTTTCTATGAGAATGATGTGTTTTTTCTCTCAATTGTTGCTCTCTTTGTCTCTGTTAACTATTTGCCCCAATAAATATTTGGTCTTGGCCAAGTGATCACTTAGTCACTGTTTTGTTAAGGGATTTGGTTTTCTTTATACTTTTTGAAGAAGTAATAAAAGTTGGGAGATTTCTTTGTACATGGTTTATGAGAAATATGATATGAAAGTTTGCAACAATTGTAAAATTAACAAGCAATCATGCAACTTACTTGAATTACTAGCTAGTTTTAACACTAAAAGGAGCTGGTTTTAACACAAAAGAAATTAGGATTGCAACACAAAAGGTTTTATACCAGCAATTACAACATTTAAATTTGAAAAACAAGGAATCACAACCACTAAAATGAAGGAAAGAAAATAGCTAAGAACTGACACACTAGGACTTGAAAACAAGAGACTCAATAAACACAACTAGTTAAATTGACCTAACTGAATTAGAAAACGACTCCACCTACATGATAGACATCACACTAAACTGACTTCCATAACTCTCAGAAATGGTTCATAACATGCAACAATAGAACAACTATGTAACACCAAAATGATAACAAGAGTCTATACAAAAGGAGCTCAAATCTTGTGTTTTAAATGGTTCACAAAAGTTAATAAACTAATCAAACATTATTTATTCCACGTGGCTGAATATAAATCAACATTACAAGCAATTGATAAGCATTCTATGAGAATCTACCCAACACTGTAAGATAGCTAAAGTTTATTAAACCCGATCTAAACTAATATTGAAATACATGGGACTTAAACTTCATCTTCATCTCCTTATCAAAGTGGATGTGTTTAACTTGATCCCTATCAATACGTCTCTCCAAAAATGTTGCATAATTTGGTCTTGCATGTTTGCCATGATAAACATGTAACAAATCTGATAGATAACATATATAAGAGCATCATTGTTTCTTTCTTCTTCAGCAAACCCAACAGAATAGAAGCACCGCATGCCTGCACTACCAAAAAAAAATTTATTATTACAAAGAATGAACCAAAATCTGAAAATTCCAAGTAAGCTTGCAAACTTTAGTTGCATCTAAAAGAAAAAAAATCTTTAAATTGTAGAGATGAAAATGAGCAATTCTTCCATGAAAAATAATTAATGGCAGAAAATCAAGGTTTAACATTTTAATTTATACTATGCAAACATCCTAAAACTGTTTCAAGTTGCATTTTTCAAACACCATTTATGCAAAATTATCAAACACATGTAAATAATAATTTTTTTTATAAAAAAAGTTATGCTCTCACATAAACCTCATTCATGCCAAAGCTTGATATATTATATTTCCTTTTTCCCCTTCTAAATCCCCTTGCCTAGAATCTCCACACAGCTAAACAATACCACCACAAATGACATCACAACACCAATCCATGAAAATTGCCAAGCAAATAAGTATTTTCACAAAATAATGTTTGAAAACTCAACAGTCCAAATTCAAATAAAACAAATGTGCAAAGCTAGTAATCATTGCTGCATTTTATCAAACAGATGGAGTGCATAAGAAATGAACACAAGTTGAAGAATCAATAGGACATAAATTCCTAAATACTCCATACAAAAATCATTCAAGATACATCATTCCATCATCAAGAACACGTATGGCAGAAAATTTCAGGGGCCAAAAAAATCTGGAAATTTCAAGAAATCAATTTGTTTCAGTGACTAAGTCTATCACTTTGATCTTCCATTTGTAATTTTACACAGATTCAGTGAAGAATTACCATCAAATTCACGATTCAGGTAAAAAAAAAAACTGAGAATAGAGAAGAGAAATAGAGATAATAAAAAAACTTGTATTTGGGTAACAAAAAGTAAAATCTGAAATATCTTGGAGGAGGAAGAAAACAAAGATTCACAAAACTCATGAAAAGGTTGAAGGTTCGCTTCGTCAACTAGAAAAAGAGGAGAGTCAGAGCAGAGATAAAGGTGGGCATGCAGATGTGGTAGGCAGCTCTAAGATGGGCTGAGGATATGGCTATACACCATCAACAACATCTTTGTACGCCATTTTGGTGGTTTTTTTTTTTCCCGGCAACTTGTGGAGGTGGTGGAGGAGAAAGAGGGAGAGAAACGTAAATGAGAGTGATAGTCAAAAGTCAAACTTTTTTTATTTTTATTTTTATTGATAGTCAAAAGTTAAATTAGGGTAATTAATTTAATTTTAATTAAAATATTTGTAATAATTATAATCTTTTTTTAATTATTAGATCTACATAATTTAATTTTAATTAAAATATTTGTAATAATTATAATCTTTTTTTAATTATTAGATCTACTTAAATCTAATAATTTAAAAAACGAACAACTCTTTAAATTTATATATAAAAAGTGATATAAGCTTTCTCAAAAAAGAAAAAGAAAAAAAAAAGAGTGATGTAAGTCTGAAGCCCAATGTGTTTCTTCTGCTGGGCTGTATCTTCTCAAAACTTTAAAATTTAAAAAAAAAAAAAAAAATGAAACAAGGCGCTAGAAGGAGGGCTTGAACCTCCGACCTTGTGGTTAACAGCCACACGCTCTAGCCAACTGAGCTATTCCAGCTTTTGTGTTTTGCAATTGATTATAATAAAATAATAATGTTTCAGAACGAGTATAGGTTGCACAAGGCCTAGTTTATGTAATAACTTTTAGCAAAGAACAATAGAAGTTACAAAATTGCGTGTAAAGTTTTGTGAAGGGGTGGAGTAGTTTCCCCTCTATTTCCAGCTTTCAAGCAAAAAAAGAAAAAGAAAAAGTATTAACCAAAATTTTATATGGAAAAACAAAATAATTCAATTGACCAAAATGAGTTGAATGTTTAAACGTTTAGAGATTATAGCACTTAGCAAAATTGTTCATTTAACAGAACGAGGCTTGCTAAATATTTGAATTGTACAAGAGTGGTCTCGAATCTCGATATATAGCACAATTATCTATTGAATGTGTAAATATAAATCGTATAATTTTGTGGTGTTGTTAACTATGAAGGAATAATCTTGAAATAATTTGTTCTTGTGGTCTAGATAATTAGCATATTATCTATATTGAGTAATTACCTGTAGGGGTCCTAGACATCAAGAAATGTTGATTGGATAGATAGACATATACCCACGGCAATTAGTACGAACATCCCCCAAATTTGCTTATCATAATGTGTTGCTTCTCCTACTTGTGTACCTCAGACAAAAGTTATACTATAATTTTGTGTAACATGTTCATGGAACACAAACGAGTCAATGACATGGGGTGGCAAATTTTGAAGTGTTAATTTGCAATCACTTTCATGTCTCAAAGATGTTTCAGAAATAGGTGCAAAAACACTTCGTGCCACATGTCAAAATTAAATCACCAATTGGGCAGGTTGATTTTATAGACCCTACTACAATATTTGGTTCAACAACCAGAGAGATCCCCACCACAAGAGGAAAGGGGTTGTCCTTTTGAATTAATGTTAGGTGAGTTGATGTGGGGTGTCTAACTTTGCATTGAACATGGGAGGCCTGAGGTACGACATTTCTTGTAGTGTCTTAAGCCCTAATGGCAAAGGCATGGGAAAATTTTCAACCACATGGGTCATGGGTGTATAATTTCATTGACAAAAGAAGTAATGTCTGGTTACAAGTTTCCAAGTTTTCTTGACTAGAAAATTTTGACGTGATTTAAGCATGTTGAAACAAGTTCTTGTCGGAATGTGATTATGGTATACAAACAAATAACTGCATCTTAGAATACAGCATACAATCACTCAGGGTTTGGTTTTGTTAAAATGAAATTTGTTAAAAATAAATAAGATAATTTAATAGTAAAAAAATGTAACTGTAATTTATATGGGGTATGTGGAGCATTTATGTATATAATTGAAGGTGTGAATTTGTTTTTTTTTTTTTCATTTATTGTAGATTTCAATTAGTTTAATTAATAAAGTCTCTTGTTGTCAAATAAAATATTTGAGATTTAATTCTCCCTAATACCAAAAAATCAATTACCGTCTTTAGCCAAAATACTATAATATCAATGGTGTGAGATTGGTGGGGTTTGGGAAATGATATGTAAGGAAGCCAAACCCAACGGGCTGAACAGGTTTGGCCCACGGTCGCCCAGCTTAGTCCAATTGCATAAACCTCGCTAATGGACTACTTTTAAGAAAAGAAAAAAGAAAAATGGGACTTTACATTAACGGTTGAATCAACCATGGTCCATGGTGTAAAATCCAATAAAGTTGTAACTCATCTAAAGCTTGAATCAAGCCTTCGAGTAAATCTTATTTTATGAAAGGTTTAATTAATAATTTGATCCTCTAATCTATATATATATATATATATATAAAACCGAAACTTTTGAAACTCTCACAATTTTTCACGTCAACACATTATTAAAAAAAAAAAAACATAAACCCCAATAAAACTTTTTTAAACTTAAAAAAATAAAATAAAAAAAATAAACGCAGCTTTTCTAAAATCCTAACCCAATGAGGCCGTTTGGACTCAGCGTTTTGCTGAGTCCACGTTTCACGTTTTGCCCTTTTTTTTTTTTTTTTTCCGGAAAAGTGAACAGTAAAATCACATGATTTTACTGTTCAGGAGACAAAAACACTGTTCATGCACTGTTTTGGCACTGTTCACGCACTAAAAAAATATTAAAAATGGGTCCCACGGTACTATTTACACATTTAAAAATTATTTTGCTACAGTATTTTCAGTTTTCAGTTTTCAGTTTTCAGTTTCAGCAACAATAAGTTCAATCCAAACACACCCAATATATACACTGTCTTCTCTTTCTCCAAAATTCACACAAGACCTCCTTCAACCAGCTCCCTCAACCCAAACTCCTCCTCTACTAGCTCCCCCAATGTTCAAACCCATGGCAGATCTCCTTCCTCAGACCACGACGAAGACACCATACCCACCATACCCACAGATTCCTCAATCAAAACCCACCATTCCCACAAACCAACATATATGTCCTTCCTCAGATCCACGACAAAGACCACTACCGCAAGCCACAAACCACCCACATGCAAACGTCGTCCCATTTGCCATTGATCTCATCCAGCCCATTGAAATCGACCCAACCAGCCCAGTCGGTGATGCAATTTATAGTTTTCATTCTTAATTTTTGTTCTTCAATTCACTTTTATTTAGATTTAATATTCTTGATTAATTTTTGCTTTTTTGTTGCCTTTCTCTTTAGTCTTTTCATCCATTCGAATTAAAGGTATGATATACGTTTGCCTCTTTACTAAATTTCTGAAATTTTTTTAGTACATCTATTTGTCTATGTACATCTAATTTCTAATATTGTAGTGTTCTCCTTACATTTAAAGAACTCATGAAACTCAATTTGAATTCTAACTATATCATGTATAAATAATTTTTTTTTGAAATTCAATGTAGTTAATTTTTTGGTTTCAATTTCTTCCAACTCTTTCAGTTCAGTCTCTATGCTTTGCTCTGTAGTCAGTAGACTCAAGTTATAGAGAACACGTCATATTGAATTATATGTTCTCTCTCTTTTTTTTTTTTTTTTTTTTTTTTTTTTTTTTTTTTTTTTCTGTGTTCTCTAAAAATCAGTTTCAGATGATATACAGATATGGAGTAGGTTTATAAAATAATTTATATCTATCCTTATTACAATTGTACCTTATAGTTATCATCATTGAAAGAGTCAGTTTATTATGTTGTATTTTTTTTTATTTAATAAAAAACTTTTTCGTGCATTGCAAGGGTTTATAGATTGCAATCCTATGTGCAACCAAACAAGGAGAAGAAAAAAAATTGTTTAAATCTTCTTTGAAAAGCTATGTTTGCAAAACATTCATATACATCTTAGAAAAAATAAATTTGCTTAAATCTATGGGTATTCTTCATTTTGATAGTATGGGTTTGATTAAGATTTTATTGGGTGATTTGAGTGGTGCCAATGATTTTTTTTTCAAGAAATACTATTTTACTATAGCTAAGAAAATTATCATTTATCAATTCATGGTTCAGTTAATAACGTAATTGTAACTTGTGAGTATTTTAAAATTCATATTTTTGCATTAGATTTAGGTTTAGTTTGATTATGGATTTTTCACCCAAAAGAAGTAGATTTAAATGTTGTCTTTCTGAACATATATATCCAATATAAACTATGCAAATATGCAATAAACAAAACTCAAGTAGTTATTTATCTGGGTAGTTATTTACCCGGTAAAAAAATCAAATTTTGATGATTTTTGATATGCGTTCATTCATCTTATGCATTTAATTGTAGGAAAAGGAAATTGGGTAGCTGATTATTTCAAGAAACAACAAAGCATCCTTGAAGGTTGTTTGGGTATGCTCTCTTCTAAACACACAGCAAGTATATGGTTGCTGTTTTAAATCAATATTCTGTTTTTTATAGTTTGATTGAAGGAACATGAGAGAGTTTGAATGTTAATGTTGATTGTAATTTCTCTGTACTGATTCTGATGTTGGGTTTCTCCCAATTATGAACATTCATTGGTTAGAAAAGTAAGTGAACATGAGCGGAAACACATTTGGCATATATCACTAAATCAGTTATATCAGTTTTGCAAATGGAGGATCTTGATCCATTTAATGTAGTGCACAGTAGCTCAAAAAGCAATTTATAAATGAAGGATCTTAATTTATTTCATTTTAGGTACTTTACACCCAACTAAAAAGCTATGAATGTTTTTTTGCAGAAAAAATACAGCTTCATGGTTTATGTTTTGACTGTTTTAAGTTCAGACTTAGAATAGTTTAGATTTCTTAGGTTTCTTTTAGTTTGGATTTTTAAGCATGGATTGAGGTTGCAAATTCTTTTTAGTTTGAATGCTTTATGGTAATTACCTCTTACTAAAACACTTTTCTCTAATAAAGAATAAGATATTAGGGGTGAGAAAATTGGATGAGGTAGATTTTTTGTAGGCCATGTGACCCAAGTTTTTGGAGATTGTAGAAGTATAAGAGTGTTTAAATTGATTGGGAGACCATATGCAATTAAGAGCATGATTTATAACAATAGGCTACCTATTTAGATAATCTTAATTTTTTTGGCAAATGAACATTAATTTAGCCATTAAACAATAAGCTGCTAGCTTTGGATTTTGGTATACCACTACATTTAATCGAAGTTAAACACTTCAACTTAACTTTCCAAAAGAAGCATAAAAAATTCTAAAAATTTCTATGCATGTCCAACATCTTCAGGAGCTAATTCAATGTCAGCTACGTTGGTTAAATTGGTACCCCGATGCAAGGGAATGTTAGCATCAAATTCTTTGTTCTCAAGATTGATTGTATTTATATGCACCTCAAGATTCATGTAATGCTCATTGACTTTATAGGACACGGGAACTTTCTTAGGCTTGGCCCTGGCATTGTTATTCTTCTCAGCATTTGATAGTCTTGAATCCTTCTCAATTTTACCATCATTNATTTTGTTCACCCAAAAGAAGTAGATTTAAATGTTGTCTTTCTGAACATATATATCCAATATAAACTATGCAAATATGCAATAAACAAAACTCAAGTAGTTATTTATCTGGGTAGTTATTTACCCGGTAAAAAAATCAAATTTTGATGATTTTTGATATGCGTTCATTCATCTTATGCATTTAATTGTAGGAAAAGGAAATTGGGTAGCTGATTATTTCAAGAAACAACAAAGCATCCTTGAAGGTTGTTTGGGTATGCTCTCTTCTAAACACACAGCAAGTATATGGTTGCTGTTTTAAATCAATATTCTGTTTTTTATAGTTTGATTGAAGGAACATGAGAGAGTTTGAATGTTAATGTTGATTGTAATTTCTCTGTACTGATTCTGATGTTGGGTTTCTCCCAATTATGAACATTCATTGGTTAGAAAAGTAAGTGAACATGAGCGGAAACACATTTGGCATATATCACTAAATCAGTTATATCAGTTTTGCAAATGGAGGATCTTGATCCATTTAATGTAGTGCACAGTAGCTCAAAAAGCAATTTATAAATGAAGGATCTTAATTTATTTCATTTTAGGTACTTTACACCCAACTAAAAAGCTATGAATGTTTTTTTGCAGAAAAAATACAGCTTCATGGTTTATGTTTTGACTGTTTTAAGTTCAGACTTAGAATAGTTTAGATTTCTTAGGTTTCTTTTAGTTTGGATTTTTAAGCATGGATTGAGGTTGCAAATTCTTTTTAGTTTGAATGCTTTATGGTAATTACCTCTTACTAAAACACTTTTCTCTAATAAAGAATAAGATATTAGGGGTGAGAAAATTGGATGAGGTAGATTTTTTGTAGGCCATGTGACCCAAGTTTTTGGAGATTGTAGAAGTATAAGAGTGTTTAAATTGATTGGGAGACCATATGCAATTAAGAGCATGATTTATAACAATAGGCTACCTATTTAGATAATCTTAATTTTTTTGGCAAATGAACATTAATTTAGCCATTAAACAATAAGCTGCTAGCTTTGGATTTTGGTATACCACTACATTTAATCGAAGTTAAACACTTCAACTTAACTTTCCAAAAGAAGCATAAAAAATTCTAAAAATTTCTATGCATGTCCAACATCTTCAGGAGCTAATTCAATGTCAGCTACGTTGGTTAAATTGGTACCCCGATGCAAGGGAATGTTAGCATCAAATTCTTTGTTCTCAAGATTGATTGTATTTATATGCACCTCAAGATTCATGTAATGCTCATTGACTTTATAGGACACGGGAACTTTCTTAGGCTTGGCCCTGGCATTGTTATTCTTCTCAGCATTTGATAGTCCTGAATCCTTCTCAATTTTACCATCATTTTCTTCTATTTTCCCTTCTGATCTAGATTTATTGGCACTCAAGGAACATCATTTGAAAATTGAAACGTGTGTTTGGGAGTTCTTTTTCTTGGAGAGGACTACACTATCCCTTTTTGTTTGTTTTAACTTCTTTTCAGAGATCTCACACACTTTATGCTTTTTGGGTTATTATTACTTTGAAAGGTGTGGGATGATCACACTATAATATTGGTGTCTTGGAACATCTTAGTTTCACTATTTGATGCTGGTGATAGACATGTTTCCCATGTGAGAATAAAGGGGTGTACATTAAGGAAGGTTTTGGAGTCCTTTAAAGCCTAAAGTAAAAAAGTCTAAGTGGCACAAAATATGGGAAAGTGTTTGTTTGATATGAAGGTTGTTTGATATGAAGGTCCTGTCAAAAAGAAGTTTAACTTGAACTTGCAAATTAGAATGCAGTAATTCCTAAAAGGACACATGCAATAGTCAAATTTTTTGAAATAAGTTGTGTATGTTTTGTTATTATGTGGTGTCATTACTTTTGAAATCTATTTGTTACTTTTTTTACATGATTCACATTTTTAATATATTTACAGTCTTTACAATACTATGTCTAATATTTTTATGTAATATAACAGGTTGGTGGAAAATACAATTTGGTTTTAAATTGAAACAGAAAGGAATTAAATTATATTTAGTTATTTGAGGATACAACTTTAGTTCAACGTTTTTTTAGTATAATGAATACATTGAATATTTAGTGGAAGACATGAAATAAATGAAATTGAAAAATAAAAAAAAGCCATAGCAAAAAACTGTTGGGAGGAGCTTCAGCATAAAACAGTTGCAACTTTGAGAAATGATAAACTATTTGGTTATGTATTAAAAAGACCAATGTACCCAGTTGGTCCAATAGTAACACAATCAGGTAACTCGTCCAAGAATGGCTTGCTGTTTGATTGGCTAAACAAGCAACCAAATGATTCTGTGGTATATGTGTCATGTGGGAGCAAAAGACCGAGTTATTTGTGTCATTTTTTAAATCTAGAAAATGTGTATTTTGTTCTTATTTGATGGCTGTTACAATTCTAATATCACATCATTTGGAGCTTCATCTTAATTTTTATTTATTTTTGATTTAAAAAATTGGTAGCATTCCCGTGCATCACACGGGTTAGCGACTAGTTATTATATAAAGTTCAATTTAGTCTCTCATCGATTAATTATGTCAATGTTACTACTTAACTTTCAAAACCAAGTCTATTTTAGATTTCCTCTCTATTACAGTCTTAGCAAAAGTTGATAAAAAAAAAAGTTATAAAGTGTGCATGTAACACACTTGCATGCATTTGATCTATCACGAATAAAATTAAATTGACTTTTAAATTGAGTGATAAAATTATCACAATCAAAAGTTGATGGGCCAAATTTAACTTTTTTCCATAATTGATTTAACTTTTTTCCATAATTGAAAGACCAAATTAGTGGAAAGTACTATAAGTAGTTGTATCAATTGTATGCATTCAACCCATCAACTTTTTAGCAAAAAAAAAAAAAAAAACCATCAACTTGATCCAAACTGATGCCTTGGCCATGGTTAGTTTTTTGTGAGCTGATGAGTTGGGGGGTTTTAATTTTTGTTAGAAATTTGGGGGTATGTCGTATTGGGTTTGCAAAATTTTCAATATGAGTAATCTAACCCATTAATTTAAAATATATATATTATTTTTATTTTGATACTTAGTTTAAATTTGTTGGTTTGATTTATTTTAGTATTTTGAAGCTTATTATGTTGAAATTGAAATATTATGTCCAAATGTGTAAATTATAATCATTTATTGAATAATTACTTAAATAATTAAATGATAACCCAATTTTTTACTAGGCCAAACAAAATGGTCTTAACTCAAGGACTTAACTTCCAATTGTAAATGATGGTTTTTAGAACTATCATGGGTTAGGTTGAGTTGGGTTGGGCTGTAGAGTTTTCAATATATATAAACACTAGTCTTTAATCCGTGCATCGCTACTGAGTATGTGACATGAAATGCAAAATAAAACTGAACATAGATAATAAATTAGAATAGAAAATTGAGTATATCCAACAAATATTGTGTAAGGTTGAATTTAATCAACCATCTTGTTGGCTTTATTCCGTACCAAATTTGCTTGTATTTTAGCATTTAGTAATTCTGTATTTAGGTGGGAATCTTGTAAGGGTAGTGAGTGAGTGAGTGTGAAGAAATGCTTAAGATTGTGCAAAGAAATAGGGACTCGCGACTGGATCTCGCGGGTGGCTCGCGGCTTGTAAGTCACCAAAAGTTGCACACGTGCCAAGCATGCCAAAAGCTGAAGAGTCGCGCCATCTGTTGCACTACAGTACAAAAGTCCCAGGCTGGCCAGGCCGTTAGCTTGCGGTTTAAACTCGCGACTCAACCCAGTCGCGAGGTCAAGTCGCTAGAATGCCTTGTTTGGGAAAAACTGACGTTTCACATTCCATTCTCATCCTAGTATAAATACCCCTCATTCCCATAAAATGTAGAGAGCTTCCAGAGAGAATTTTAAGAGAGAAACCCTAGAGAAAACAAAATTGCCTCATCCACAATCTTCACCCAAAAGACTCTTCAAATTTCTCTACTCTTTTCCTCTCCATTGACTCTCCATTGATACATCCTTGAGAGGTTCTTGACCAAATCATTTTCTCACCATATCCATGACTGTGAGAAGGTTCTTTTGGTGCTAAGGGAAGCAGTTTGGAAGGGACCAATGATTATTGGTTTATGCTATGGTTTATAGCGGAATTCGGTAAGTTAGAAAAGAAAAAGGTTCGGCGCAACCTCGTTGAAGCAAGAAGCTTGGAGGGCTTAGGTACTTGAGTAGATTAGGCTTGGAGGGTCTATTGCTGTTCATGTATCCCAACTATATTTTCTAGTGGATTATTGGCTGCTTAGAGGGCGGCGGAGAAGTTTTACGATGAGGGCTTCAGTTTCCTCTTTGATAACACATCGTGTATTGTCCTTGTGTTTGCATCTCTCTTCCCTTTATCTTTACTATTTAATTATTGCTGAGATTGTGATTATTTATGGTTTAAATTGTTTATCAATTCTGTTATAAGCTTGTTATCATTTTCCGCACATACATTGTATGATATAAAACTTGAATTAGTAATTTGTTGTTTAGGGGTCTAAACGTTCATAATGTTTTCAATACTATTCGAACTTTCAATTGGTATTAGAGCGGGTACACTTATTGTGGTTTAAATATCTAGGTGTGATCCTTGACCCCTTGTGTTTATTTGCCATGGATTGTGCTCTGTATGCCTCTTTATATGATTTGGTTGATGATAAATGTAGCATGTCACGTGTTTGTGAAAATGCCTTCATGAGTGATAATCCTCATAATTGTGATGCTATGTTACGTGAATCTTTCGATGTTGTTGATATTCCTAACATCAAACTCTTGAAGAAAAAAGCTAAGAAGTTTAATAAGGATTTGAACAAGTTTTTTTGTGAAAATGATGATTTGATTGCTAAGTTCAATGATTCCAACAAATTGGTTGAAAAATATAAGAAACTTGTTGAAAATTCTGTTGAAAAGCTGAAAGAGTTTGAATGTGAACTTGGATGCTAAACTTGTTTTGTTTAAGAAACTTGTTAATGAGCTAAAATGTGAAAATGAATCTCTTAAGACGCATGCCAAGTGTTTGATTGCTGAACCTATTGTTAAAAAGGATGAAAATATCTGTTGCAATCATGTTGTGGTACCTGATTTTGTGCCTATTGTGTGTTCTACCTCAAAGGACAAATCGGTGTACATTCCTCCACATAAAAGAAATCAAAATGTGGAGAAAAAGGCTGTTAAGTCAAAGCTTCCGTTTAGGTCTCAACCTAAGACTTTGGATGGATCTAAATTTGTTCCAACTTGCCACAACTGTGGTGTGATTAGTTATATAAGGCCTCAATGTAATAAGTTGAAGAGAGAACAAAACTATGTTGCTAGATCCATTTCTAAAAAGCCTAGTGAACCTAAACACATTGTTTGTCACCATTGTGGTGCTTTTGGTCATCTAAGACCTCATTGCTCTATGTTTTATGCTCTTAAAAGAATTAAAAGGAAAAAGAAACTTGAGCTTCTTGGAAGTTGTGCTAAAAAAAGTAAACCGGATTTGAGTGAAAATAACATGTTGTTAAAAAAATGTGTTTAATGCTCTTAACTCCTTGATTATGTGCATCTCTGGTTCTCATTCTTCCAACCCTCGTCTCACTTCTCTTGAGACACTCATTTCAAACAATCGTTCCGTTTGGATTAGAAAGGGTTCCTATGGTTGAGCTTTTTGCTCGTTTGGTCCTTGATCTAATTCTTTCAATCTTTGTAGGACCCTTCATGCATTAATTGTCATATCTTCATGCATTTTATGCATCTTGCATTTATTCATATGCATTGTTTTTTGTTTTAATCCTATTTTTATGTTTTAGTTTTGTGTGAGTAAAAAATCCAAAACCACATAAAAAGTAAAAAATTCAAAAAGTTTGATCATATATGTTTGAGCACATATCTCATGTGAGTTTTGTCTTGTACCTTTGTACTAATGGCTTTGTGCATTTACGAACTTAGCTTATTCTTTATGCACTTATATCCTTGTGGGAAAATTCTTGACATCTTTGTGTGATTTTTGTAAATCGATCTTCAAGATTGTCATGAATAATTAGTCAATAGTCATGTTGGTTTTGATACATGCATAGACTTGTGCCTATATATCTTCTCACTTTTTTATTTTTATTGCTTAAAGAGCTCAACAAATGTAAATTTCAAAATGAAAAGAGATAATAAGCTGCAAAAGCCATCGCACATACTAGTATTTGACTAGAAAAAAGGGAAAGCGACTTTTATGAAAATGTATAATGCCCAAAAGCCAAAAGCTTGTTCATCAAATTGAAATATCAAAAATTTCAGCCATCGAATGAGATGTATTGATTCAAAATGATCAAATGTTATAAATTGTAAAGAAACCAAATGAAAAGTTTCAAAGATATGTAATCATTTTCTTGTGGGAGGTTATATATGTTCATTTCTATAATTGAGATAGATCATTTGTCTTAGTACTAGTTGTGTATGACTTGATTGAATTGATCATTGTAGTTTCACTTTAGACTAAGAACTATTCCACATTTGATACACACACACAACACACATGCCTAATGTTCAATGAATACCTTATTCATTTCTTCGATTGTACTTATTTAAATGTGATGTGTGTGTGCTCTCATATATATGGATCATCCAAAAATATTTTTGGTCATTTTATATGTATTTGGAAGTGATTTTTATCATTTTTTGTGTTCATGTTTTGTACTTACATTGTTTTTCATTGTTTAAACATGCTCTGTATTGAAAAACATGTGTCAGAGTTTTTCGCGACTCACTAGCGACTGACTCGCTAGTCATGAAATTTTTGGCTACTTATCTCGCGACTCACCAGTCGCGAAACTCCAGTCGTGAGTTTCATCCAGAAACTTTGGCGACTCACTCGCGACTGGTGAAAATTTTTGCGACTAAACTTGGCTACTCGCCCAGTCACGAAACACCCAAAAATAGCTTTTTAAAGGGCTTTTCGTGGGAAACCTATTTTAAACCTCTCCCAAGTCCCATCCTCTCTTAAACCCCTCTTTCACTATTTTTACATCAAAACCTAACCAATTTGAATGATTTTTCATTCCATTAACATCTCTAAGGTAAATGTAAACTCTTTTCATTGATTTGGATCCTTGGGTTATGTTTTTGTGAGTTTTGTTCTCTTCGTTGAGATTTTTATCATAATGTTGACACCCCATTTTGCAACCCGCATTTAACCTCACATGGAGGGTAAAATGGTACTTTCATCTTGGAAATATGCATCTTGATTTTGTCCATTAGATACTTATTCTCATTTCACTAAAATGATCTTGATGTTGTAACGATCAAATCGACTAGTCATAAGCCCTAATCGGACCACCAGATTGAAAGTTATCATCAAATCAAGTTTTAATGGCTGAGATGCACTATCACAAATTGAGTCCGACTATATGTGATTATGAACAATTGATTTCAATTGGTTATAAGTGTAATCAATTTAATATCAATAATGTGTCATAATTTGATTGGTTAGGACTACATTTTATGGTGAGGTTGCATACACCTAATTAATTAGATGGTTAAACATTAATTATTCAATGAGTAATTTGTGCAATTATCTTTTAAATAGAGTAAATTTGAAACTAATTAAATCTGAAATTGGAGTGATTGGAGCAATTTAATGTTAATTGGGAGCTAATTTGGGACCTATTAATGTTAATTGTCTAACAAATGACCTCTGCTTACCATTTAATCGATATCTCTCAGAATATTTTGAATCTGTGAATGAGGTTAATTTTTCCAGAAACTAGACATTCGGGGCTTCAATTTAAGTACAAGAATAAGACAATTCCAATCAGAATTGAGTCAGATATGATTTTTTGAAGATGGCTCTACAGACTGTTACAATAGCTATGGGAAAACCGAATTTTGGCTTGCTCTCCACTCCTACCAATCTCTCCATTTAATGCACCAGATTTTTCCCAAGGCACACAAAAAATCTCATCTCCTCTCCTCTCTTGAGTTCTAGTGAAATTGAGTAGTCTTGTCATATCTTGGTCTTTATGAGACTCAAGGTATTAAGTGAGACTTACTCTCCCTCTCCTACTTCTTCTTTTTTCCTCTACCCTTAGGACCTCCACCAAGAATCTCCTCCTCCACCATATGGATCCTACATGAAGGTATAATCCATTTCCCTAATTTGTTTTTTGTGTTACCATGATGAGAATTTAAGATTAAAGTATGATAATAATCATTTAAATTTCCTTGAATATATTTGAATGTTCTTAATTGTTCTTATATGTTCTTGGTTGTTCATCATATGTTCATGCATATCACTAGTTTTATCTTAAATCTACATCAAAAATATGAAAAACATGTTTGTTTAATAATTCTTTCAAATCCTTGAGTCTAGGTTATCACTATTCACACACATTCACTAAAATTTATTTTTCAATCTAAATGCAATGCTTAATAAATTGAATTAAGGTTTATCACATGCACACACATTAAATTCAACATGTAAATTGATTGACATATTGGATGATATAATATGATTGTTAGCCACCATAGTCTAGAAGACCGGTTTCACCGGGCAAGGTGGGTGCCTAACACCTTCCCACCTTGTAACATAACCTCCAAACTTAGATCAAAGGTTAGTAGATCAAATGCTTATCCTTGTAATTTTCAATCTCTAGATTGTAACTAGGAAACAAAGCCATGTACTTTATCTTAGATTGTATTTAGGACCAAAACCATGTAATTTCCTATGTTCAATATAAATTCAATTTCAAATTAATAAAATGAGGAATTTTTCAATTATGGTTTTCTTATTTTTCCAATAATTAAATAAGTGGCGACTCCATTGTAAAACCCTTAATCTAAAGGGGAAAATATAATTAGTCGAACCTTTATTTTGATAGGCAATAACACGACTCCACCCATTCACGTGGATTTGGCCCAACACATCCAAAAAACGAGCTGGGGGCGCGATCTCTCACACATAGGTGTTGGGAAAACTTAATTTTTGTCAAATTTTTGTATGAGATTAGTTTCTTTTGATGATTTGCTTTGGATGTTGGCCCCTGGTGGCAAAAAGATCATGTATTAAGGGTGGATTTCATAATGTTCATGCATTGTTTCACATTATTGTTTAGAGTGTGCATGCTAGGTGTTTGATAAAATGCCTCTTAGGCCTTTTCTCGCTTGTTTGGACTCCGTTGACTACCAAACTTTGGGGTTTCTCATGTTTCCTCATTAGGAACATGTTTGGTTCTTTGGTTGTATATTTAATACACCTTACCCCTACATGTGCATTTTTCATGCATTGCACATAGTCACCTCTTGCACACACCTTTGCTACCCTTGCCATGCATTGGTCTATATCTTGTTTCTTCATCCTAGCATGTCATTTTTACCTTATACTTTGTAACTTTTTGTTTCATCTTAGGTTTGAGCTTCATTTTCTCATGTATCTCACACCCCTCATGCATAATTTTCATTATTCATACCTTCATCTCTTGCCTTCGTTTCTCCTTGACCCTTTGTCTATTCTTGACAAAAAGGGGGAGAGTATACTCTAGAGAGTATACCGGAGAGTTTTTGTCATTTCTATATGACCCTTGTGCACATTCTTAGGAGGAGAAATTCTATTTCTCATGCACATTTGTAGAGGGAGAGATATTCCACAGGGAAAATGCATATACCAAGGGGGAGAAGACTTTGAGCTAATAAGAAAGCTTTATTTTGGTGTATGATCATGTTGCTCACATGTTTCACATTATGTTTACTTGATCGCAATTTACTTGTTACATTATATTTTTTTGCTTATTACTTGCTTTACCTTGAGGGTCTAGTGTGTTTTGTGCAAGTGTTTCAGGTTACAAGAATATATGTTCCAAGTTCATCACAGTTCCTATGATTCATGATAGAGGGAGTGATATGATAAAGGAAGTACTTTATAATTTGTACCTGTTACCTTTGTAGGTTTTTAAGGTTCTTAGTTTAAGATTTGTACCCATGTTGCTTTTGTAAGCTTTTATGGGTTTTTTCTATGCATGTTTGTCGGCTTTTTTTGGTTTGTACCATGCTTATGCAGCATGTATGCTTTGTTGTGTTGTACTTCAAGTTAAATGTTAAGTATTTTCTTTAAGTACTCTCACTCTTGTGCCCTTCTAGGATTTTATTCCTAAATGCATATACTTCAAGTATTGTGCATTGGTTAAGTGTTGGTCATTCAAGTGATTTGCTTTATGCTTATCAGTTTGAATGTCCTGATGTTCATTTCAAGTGAGAATGAGCATTGTGGTCACTATTTTCAGTGATTGCTTGTTTGGTCAAGCCATAGTTTATTACTTTATTCCATTTTACTTGATCGCATTGTGCTTGTTCTATAATGAACTTATTGTGTTTTAGGAGATGTTTTGGTTTTATGGTTCAAGAACTTCAAAGATTCTAGAGTTAGGTGTGAGTGAGTTTTCCAACTGTTCCTAACTCACGTGTTAAGTTTAGAATTTGTTTTTGTCACGAAATAGCCAAAGGGGGAGATTGTAAGGTTGAATTTAATCAACCATCTTGTTGGCTTTATTCCGTGCTAAATTTGCTTGTATTTTAGCATTTAGTAACCCTGTATTTAGGTGGGAATTTGTAAGGGTAGTGAGTGAGTGTGTGTGAAGAAATGCTCAAGATTGTGCAAAGAAACAGGGACTCGTGACTAGATCTCGCGGGTGGCTCACGGCTTGTAAGTCGCCAAAAGTTGGACATGTGCCAAGCATGCCAAAAGCTGAAGAGTCGTGTCAGCTGTTGCACTACATGACAAAAGTCCCAAGTTGGCCAGGTCGTTAGCTCTCGGCTTGAACTCACAACTTAACCCAGTCGCAAGGTCAAGTTGCTAGAATGCCTTGTTTGGGAAAACTGACATTTCACATTCCATTCTCACCTTAGTATAAATACCCCTCATTCTTATGAAATATAGAGAGTTTCTAGAGAGAATTTTGAGAGAGAAACCCTAGAGAAAACAAGATTGCCTCATCCACAATCTTCACCCAAGAGACTCTTCAAATTTCTCTACTCTCTTCCTCTCCATTGATACATCCTTGAAAGGTTCTTGACCAAATCCTTTTCTCACCGTACCCACGACTGTGAGAAGGTTCTTTTGGTGCTAAGGGAAGCAGTTTGGAAGGGACTAATGATTATTGGTTGATGCTATGATTTATAGCAGAATCCGGTAAGCTAAAAATAAAAATGTTCGACCTAACCTCGTTGGAGCAAGAAGCTTGGAGGGCTTAGATACTTGAGTAGATTAGGCTTAGAGGATCTATTGCTGTTCATGTATCCCAACTACATTTTCTAGTGGATTATTAATCGCTTGGAGGGTAGCGGAGAGGTTTTACGCCGAGGGCTTCGATTTCCTCTTCGATAACACATCATGTATTGTCCTTGTGTTTGCATCTCTCTTCCCTTTATCTTTACCATTTAATTACTGTTGAGATTGTGATTATTTATGGTTTAGATTGTTTATCAATTCTATTATAAGCTTATTATCATTTTATGCACATACATTGTATGATATAAAGCTTGAATTGGTAATTTGTTGTTTAGGAGTCTAAATGTTCATAGTGTTTTCAACGCTATTCGAACTTTCATATTGTAACTATTTTTGGAATGAAACTTAAATGAGCACAAGTTTTAGAATTGTTTTAAAAGCTATATATTAAAGTTTTGCAAACATAACTTCCATAGATTATTTTTTTTATGACACATTAGGATTCCAATTTCAAAAATCTCTAAGCTCAATATGAAACATGCAGTTACTAAATGGAAAATATCGATTAATAAAAAATTTAAATACACATCATTATTCCAATCTCTAATATCCTCAATTATACAATCGATGTTGCAATGTTAGAAGGAAAAAACTCATCAAGTTAACAAAACTAAATTCACAAACTACACCCATTTATCCGATAAAAAAAATACTATTAGTGCTTTTGGTGGGAGTAAGAGAGAGAAATTACTTAAAAGAAAAACCATGGTGATAAAAGAAAAGATTTCAAAATTGAGCTTTCAAAGAACAATGCAAATTTCAGCCATAGGTACTAAATGCCAAGTTACACCAGTTGCTCTCCGAGGACTTTTGTCGAACACCTAGCAGATACAACTAATAAATATAAATCGGTTAATCTACTGGTGCTGAAATAGAGGGAAGCACAAATTTCCAGCACCTAAGAAAAATTTAGAATAATGTAATCTCTAACTCTTGTTCCGCTTCTCCTTTGCCTTCAATAACATCAAAAAACCAGAATTTCGAAACCTCATAAGTCATAACAAGACCCTAAAAAAACCAAAACCAAGTGCAAAATCTATAATACAAAATACACTTAAAACAGCACCAAGAAATTAGAAAGTCATAATTAGTAATTACTGACACAAATCTCTATAAAAACAAAAATCAATTACCTCAGAGTTCGACACTAAACTCATTAATATTAAGTTATTGACACAAAAAATTCATAGCTTGTTCAAATTACTACGCAAGAAACAAAAAAGCATTAAATTTTGACAGTTTACAACACAAAAACTTCAAAAACCATCAATCTCATGAAATCAAAGCACCGGAAAACAAACAGCCAAATATCTACCAAACAATATAAAATAAATAAATAAATAAGGGTAAAATACTATTTTAGGTTGGGTTTGGGAAGCGCATTTTGCGTTTCCCAGGCTCAGCGTTTTTGTTTTTAGTGAGTCTTGTGCACAGTTCATGGGACTTACAAACTACTTTTTTTAAAAAAAAATAACTTCAAAATTGGGTTCCACGGCACTATTCACACATTTAAAAATTATTTTGCTACAGTGTTTTCAATTTTCAGCAATAAGCGGTACCCAAATTTTAACAAAAGTTTGATTTTTTGTTTCTGAACTTTATCAAGCTCATCCTTAGTCCACAATCTATTGAAAAGTTCGTTTTTCATCCTTATAGGGCAATTCTTTTCACAATATGGAAAAAGTTTATATTGATTATAGGGTATTTAACATAAAGTGTTCCTTGGGTTTAAAGTAAAGGCTAGATATAAAGTTTTCTTTGAAATGAATCTTCTAGTTTAGTCAAACTTTCTTCAAGTAGAAGTGATGAGCATGGTGATAAGCTTATATATAGTTGTAATTACATTTTGATAAAATTAGCTTATATATATAAGTGTGTGTGTGATATTTTATTTTCTAATAGTTAAATGTTTAATTTGCTGTAATCTTTTTTCCATAATATGTTATATGTGTAATTAATTTTAACGAATCACGTTTATGTTTCATATACCATTTAAATTTTTCTAGGATTAGGAATTTAAAAATTATGAACCATTTTTTTTTACAATATTTAAATAAAAATTTGACAAACATAAACATAAACATTCCACATTTGTTAATATAAAATTTGTTTTAATTAACATTTTGGTTCCTAAAATTTCAAATGTATCAGTTTTATCACTAATATTTTAAAGTTGTGTCAAAATAGCTCCTACCGTTAAGTGGTGGAGTGAAGAAACTGAAGTGAATGAGGTGATGACATTATCCACATATTATTATTCAATACTATGTGAGAATATTATTTTAGGTGATTTGATTTAATTTATGAATCATCATCATCATCATCATCATCATCATCATTATTATTATTTGTAGAAAGCTATATAAAGGTTATGGGTAACATGTATGACATTATATATAAACCTAAAGATATTTTGGGATAATTAAATAATTTCTATAAAATTTTAGAGAAGTAGTATGTCCACAATATTTTTACAACAAATTATATGTGAGATTAGTTATTATTGGTTATAATTTGATTCTATCACTGAAATTACTTTTTTGCCCCACCAATCACAACCTGTAACGTTACAAATCAAACATTATATTAATGGGATTAAGGTAAAGTACTGATTTTATTCCTATTTTAAAAAAGACAAATAAAAAGTGAATGATATAAATTAAAACTATGCATTTTTTTTTTCTTTCTATTCTTTATTTTATAAATTTCCAAATATGCTAACAAAATGCACCATATTCTATTCTTCTTCTTCTTCTTCATTTTTTTTTTTTTTTGGAGAATATGCACCATATTATGTCAATTATAATATACCCATTTTGTTTCCTTACCTTGTTTTATAATCTTCCAAATATTTTATTAAGAATTTACATGTCTCATAATCAACTGAGAATAGTTATGAATTTTTGCTATTAGATAATGAGTCATGTTAACGGATGCCTTTAGAGCAATTGCTAATAAATCATAAGAGAAAAATTTTGGTATTACTTTCTTAAAAAATATAAAAAACTATCAACAACATTTATTATTTTATCATTTTTTTAATAAAATATTTTTAAAAATAGCCCATAAACTAATGCCCTTTAGGCATGAGTTAACATTTCCCATAGATAATAGTGATCTTCTCACTACTCTAAAAATAATAAAAGCTATCTCAGAAAAATAATAATAATAAAAGCAGATGGATTGGACAAGCGTGAGCCTCTCTCTTCCCTGTTGGTGAGTTTTTTTTTTCCCTTTCTGTGGGCCTTTTTCTGTCCTTTGCGGTAGTTTTCGTAGTTCTCTTCGTGGATCTTGGGCCAAAATGGGTAACTGATTTTTTTCTTCTAACTATTTAGTTAGTTGTTAAGGTTTTGAAACTATATTTATTAGTAGCACCTCGAGCCTAAGGGACTCGATTTCGGCATATAAATCGAGTCTCAAAAACTCGATTTCAATAGTCTAATGTGGCATTTTTTTCCACGTGGCGCCCGACTGGAAATCGAGTCTCTGAAACTCGATTTCCAAACCAAAAAAATTTAAAAAAATTTTGAGTCTCAGAAGAGAGAAAGAATACAGAGGGAGCAAACCCAAACCCCGAATACCCATCATACTCATTAGACTTGAGCTCTCAAACTCAAACACTCATCTTCAATCTATCAAAAAAAAAAAAACACCCATCTTCAATCCAAACCCCAATCAGATCAAAGACACAACAATCTCAACAAATCTCAACACAATCAGATCAGACACAATCAGATCAAAGAGACACAGATCTAGAGAGCGGCGCGGCCTGGGTCGCGGGGAGCGGCGCGGCCTGGCCTGCGCAGCCTGGGTCGCATCCTCTCTCTCTCTCTCTCTCTCTCTCTCTCTCTCTCTCTCTCTCTCTATTTTGTTTCTTTCTTTCTACTGTTTCTGCGTTTGGGAGATTATATAAATGGGCTGTAAATCAATTTTTTTTAAATTTTTTTGGTTTGGAAATCGAGTTTCAGAGACTCGATTTCCAGTCGGGCGCCACGTGGAAAAAAATGCCACATTAGACTATTGAAATCGAGTTTTTGAGACTCGATTTATATGTCAAAATCGAGTCCCTTAGGCTCGAGGTGCTAATAATAAATATAGTTTCAAAACCTTAACAACTAACTAAATAGTTAGAAGAAAAAAATCAGTTACCCATTTTGGCCTGGATCTTGAGCCGGCCTTGTAGGGTTGTGCCTCTCTCATAGGTGGTGGTCCAAATCTATGCGTCTTCAGTCTAGATTTGCCTTAGACCGGTCCAAATCTAATAAATATTTGGATATAAAGGCTGGAGTTCTAGCACCAAATGGGTTCCTCTTTAGGAGAGCTTTGGTTTTTTGTTTCTCAATTTGTATTGATGCTTTATCATGAGAGTTTGATGAGATTTTGATTCTATTATATGTAATTTTTTTTTTTGAGAGTTTTGTTCTCTCCCAACATATATTGTAGTTGTTTTTTCTATTCCTATATTTTGATTTTAGCAAACAAATTTCTGCCGTTTATAATCTCAAAAAAAATCTCATTCACTTTTCTTATATCCACTCTGATTTGAAGGAAAAAAAAAAAAGAGACAAAGGATAAAGAAAATAAATATAAACTCCATTGAAATGCAACTCGGAGGTACGAACTAGCTCTAGTTAACAAAGTTCTTTGGTGTTATATACCAGACAGCTCAGGTCAAATATTGTATTCGGAGGAGTAAAGGGTTTCATGGGAGAAGAAAGAGACTAACTGTATCGTACAGTCCTATGAACCATGACACCACTTCAAAATGTTTGCTTATGTTCATTTGCCTAAGCTTAAAAAATGAAATGAAATATAACTTTACTTTTACATAATAAACACTTCAAACAAAAGAAACCAATAAAAATAAACTATCTCAAACACATACACTAAACTCTTTACCATCAGAAAACTACTTTGCAGTCTACATTCTAGGAAAAAATTAAATAACATAACATAACAAAACAAATAGATTTTTTTTTTAATTTATTAAAAAGAAGAGTAGAAGAAATTCGTATTTGTCATCGTGGAAAAAATTGAATAATTGTGACCATACACTCTGAGTTAAGACATGTAGGTCCGAATTCAAGTAGTGCATATATGATATATGCATGGTGGTGCACTTAAGCTGCTTCCATCACTATCCATCATAAAAATTTTAAAAAAACCACAACAATGTCCAAGCTAGTTATCAACTTGCCATGGTCCGGATCCACACCTCCTTTCTTTTCCACGAATTATGAACCACAAAAGCGACTGCTCTGTCCCTTTCACAATCCTATAAAATCGTATATCTCAAATTGTCTATGTGATAATGCCACTCAAATGGCTTGCTTCTTGAGAATTTAATTAAGACCAGAAAATAAATAAATAAATGTTTTCTATGAATTCATGATATGTATAAATGGACTAATGGAGTCTCTAATTGCCACACAGAACTTGATTCTGTTTGGATATCAAATGTTATAATTGACGATACATAAAGCCTTTAGAAATTTAAAACTTATCTAAGTTATGCAGTAAGTTGTCAATTTTTGCTTATCAAAAAAAAAAAAAAAAAGTTGTCAATTTTTGAATTTTCCCAAAAGATTTTTTTTTTTTTTTTGGTGGGGTTAAATATCACTATTGTTATCAAAAACTTGAATTCTAGGAGAGCTAGAGCAATTTTTTTTTTTTTTTGGTGGGGTTAAATATCACTATTGTTATCAAAAACTTGAATTCTAGGAGAGCTAGAGCACACCTTTCTAAGGAACCTCAAAGTCTCAGACAAAATAGTTAAACTTACGTTGTTTTGTCTGAACTTGCTTTGGTGGTCCAGAGAAATTATAAGCGTATAAAGGTTGGTTAATAATTAATTAACAAAGGAATTAATTAAAAATTGACCTACAAACTGAAAGAAAGAAATAGTTGGGTAAGTGTCCCCTCCAATGGAAACCTAATGTTGGGCATGATATGGACCTCTTCTAGACCAATGGCCGCATTTCTAATTTCAAAGTTTGGACAGCTTGCCCAAGCTAGGGAATACAATCATACTCATACATACCATTTTTTATAAGTTTCAAGCGCTAGGTTAACTTGTAAATTGCAATATAAGTTTCTCAGAGAGCAGGAGATTTTTAAGTTGTCTATCTGAATTATGTTATGATCATGGATACTTATGATGATGAACATTTGAGGCTGGAAACTCAACAAATTTGAGGCTGTGAAAGAAAGGTGCATTATATATATATAAAATTACTTTCTGAAAAAATCAGCAAGAAAATAATAGAAAATCAAGGCAAAATATCTGTGTGATCAATTGCATAGTTTGGTGGCTACTGGCTAGCTAGTATGTGTTTTTAATTTTTAGGCAAAAATGCACTTTTTTTTTTTTTTTTTTTTGCCAATGCATATTTTGGTCCTTAAATTGATTTCATTCCTATTGTCGTCCCTATTTCTAAAAAATCGTTTTTATTTTAATCCTTGCCGTCATCCAAGTAATGGAACCCTATTACATGACAGATAAAGTGTTCCGGTTGTTGATATGACACTGACATGGCATTAAAATATTATTTAAAAAAATTATTTGGCTCTTTCAATGCCACATCAGCATTTTAATTTTTTCTTTCACATTATTATTATTATTATTATTTTTGGCCTTAAATCTAATATTATTATTATTTTTTGTTTTACTTTCATTATTTTTTTCCGTAAGAACATAACATCCAGTTCTTCATGTTCTTCCCAAATTCAAGATCTCCTCTTCTAATTCTTCTAGGCCGATCTTCTTCCCTCTTCTTTTTCTCAGCCGTGGTTTGGGATATTTTTCAACCAACCCAATCTGAGAGCAAGTCGTCTTAGATCTAGAGAGATAGAGACTAAGAGCGTGAATAGTGTTTGTTTTAACTTAAAAGAAAGAAGAAAATGAAATTGATACAAACACAAACACAAAAAGGCCAACATAGGGCGTGAATAGTGTTACTTTACTGTTTGTTTCTTAAAAAAGTTCAAGAAAAATTGAAATAATTGCTCTAAATTTTTTTTTTCTCATTCTTTAAAACTGTAAAGTTTTTATTTTTTTTATTTTTTTTATTTTTTTAGTTTAAATTGAATTTTTTATCTGAAATTAAAAAAAAAAATTAAAATGCTGACGTGGCATTGAAAAAGCCAAATAATTTTTTTAAATAATATTTTAATGCTATGTCAGTGCCACATCAACACCATGTCTGCAACCAAGGCACTCCGTCTGCCACGTAATTGGGTTCCGTTACTTGGATGACGGTAGGGACTAAAATAAAAACAATTTTTTAAAAATAGGGACAATAATAGGAACGAAATCAATTTAAATAGGAAAATGTGAATTGGTTCAAAATATAGGGATCAAAAGTGCATTTTCACCTACTTTTTAAAGCAAGATCGATATCTTGTGGCCAAATGAATAGGCCCCATGACTTTGGAGTTCCGGCCCATGCAAAATTAAACAAATTAAGATTTTCCTAAACAATGTTCATTCCTAAAAATTATTATTATTATTATTAGGCAAAAATACTATTTTCGTCCCTATATTTTCACCATATTTTCACTTTGGTCCCTACTTTTTATTTTTACAACTTTTAGTCCTTATTTTAAAAAACACATTTCGTTTTGATTCCTACCGTTATCCTACGTGGCAAATAGATTGCTATGTTGGCACACTAAATGTTGACGTGGCCAATAAAATAATAATAATAATTTTTATTTGACATTTAAATAATGCCATGTCAGCATTTAAAATATTTTTAAAAAGCCACATCAGAAAAACAATTAAAACAAAATTCTAAACTTGTGATTTTTTAAAATTAAAATAAAATTTTCTTTTCTTTTTATTATTTTGTTTGAAGAACATGAAAATTCTCAAAAACAAAAAATAAAATTTTACTTTTTCAGTTTTAAAGATTAATTTTGTAGCAAATTTCTTAACTTTTCTTTAAAAAAATTTGGCAACCAAACACAAAAATTCATAGTCACGTCTTCCCCAAACTCTCTTACTTTCCTTAAGTTTTACTTTTTCAGTGAGTCTCTCTCTCGCTCAGATGGAGGTCGCTGATCGATGGATGTTTGGGTTTGAAGGTTTCGAATCATTGGGTTTCGGATTTTATTAAAAAATAACCAAATTCCTCAAACTATATTATTAGTTAGGCAAGGTTTGAAACATATTTGGTTTATAGCAATTCGACTTTTCTGGAGTCGATTTTACCCTTTGAAAATCCACTAGGAAATCGAGTGTTAGAAACTCGATTTTGGAAATCGAGTTTTAGAAACTCGATTTCCTAGTGAATTTTCAAAGGGCAAAATCGATTCCAGAAAAATCGAATTGCTATAAACCAAATATGTTCCAAACCTTGTTCAACTAATAATATAGTTTGAAATTTATAGTTATTTTTTTTAAAAACCCCTTGGGTTTCTCTGATCGTTGATCGACAGGTTTTAGATCTAGGGATTTGGGTTTGGTTGTTTCGGATCTAGTTTTGGTGGTGGGTTTTGTGTTTGGTTTCTCTAAAAACATTAGAAAATCTGGGTTGAGTTTTGTGTTGGTTTGAGTTGATCTTGTGTTAGTTTCTTGGAAAGATGAGAAAATCTGGCTTGTTTCAGTGTTGATCAAAATATCCACAAAATCCACCATATCGACCACGTCGATTCTGCTTCCATTAGATTTTGCTCTCTCTAAAGCCAATCCTCTCAATTCTACTCTCTCCGATTTCCTCTTCGTCGAGTAATTCACCACATCGACCACGCCATTTTTGCTTCCACTAGAATCAGTTACCCATATTTTTGGTTTACGTTTTGGCTTTTGTTATTGGGTTATTGTTGGGTTTGTGTTTGTATTCTTGCTGATGGTTAGGTTTGTAAAAAAAAAAAAAAAAAAAAAAAAAAAAAAAAAAAAAAAGTGTTTGGTTGACAAGAAAAAATTGTTGTTGGATTTGTGTTTGTATTCTTGCTGGGCTTGTGTTTGGTTGACAAGGAAATGCTAGGAAATTTGGGCATGTGTTCTTATGTTTAAATCTCATCAATCTGGGTTGGTGTTTGTATGCTTGCTGGATTTGTGTTTGGTTGATAAGAAAATGTTAGGAAATCTGGGCATATGTTCTTATATTTAAATCTCATAATTCTGGGTTTGTGTTCTTATGTTTAAATCTCATCAATCTGAGTTGGTGTTTGTATGCTTGATGGATTTGTGTTTGGTTGATAAGAAAATGCTAGGAAATTTGGGCATATGTTCTTATATTTAAATCTCATAATTCTGGGTTTGTGTTCTTTAGGGTTCTTATTAAAGACACAGATCTAAATTCATAATTTTCTTTTTTCTTTTGTTAAATTGGTAAATTAAATTTTTTTTAATTGGATTTTGACGTGGCATTTTTATTATTATTTTATTGGTTACATCATCATTTAGTGTGCCAACATAGCAATCTGTTTGTCACCTAAGATATTTCTATTACTGAGATGATGGTAGGGACCAAAACGAAATGTGTTTTTCAAAATAGGGACTAAAAATGATAAAAATAAATATTATGGAGTAAAGTGAGAATCGGGTAAAAATGTAGGAATGAAAATAGTATTTTCGCCTTCTTATTATTATTATTATTTTTTTACTAGAAATAATTGACTTCTTTTTTCTTTTTTTCTTACATGTCACACATTAAGAACCTTATAATTTAATGTACTTTATGATATTTTCAATAAAAATGTTCATAGTTTAAACATACATTGCCTAATTGTAATTATCGTTCAAATTAAAATAAGAAAAAGAAAGACAGCTATTTCCCAATTTGACACTATGATATGGACCTCTTCGGCATGGATCCATTTAGGCCTGGAATGTATACCCGTCCTACAAGGATCATTGACAATTTGACACTATAAATTTATTTCTTATTGATGACAATGGCATATATATACTGTGCCCACATCTTATTATTACTTCTTGTGTGGGTTATTGCTAGCTAGCTTCAAATCACGTTGTTCTCTGACATGATTATCAATATCAACCACCTTCTTTCATGGCCCATACGGTAATCAACTTTCTTGTACCAGCTGCAACAATTTAGAACAAAATTTAGGTTTTTTTTTTTTTTTGGCAAAAAGATAACATTTTATGGGTTAATAAAACCAAGTACGTGTTTTAACTCAGTTAGAAAATCTCTCTCTCAATTATTTCCCAACAGCAAAACTTGACCATTTGACGTTAATATTGAGCAAAATGATGCATAAGCTCCAAAATTCAACCTAATGAATTTTGTTTTTGAGGTAAAATCGATTTTTAAAACAAATTTATTTATCAAAACAACAATAGCATTAGCGGAAAAAGGATCGTAAATTATGAGAATGAAGTAGCATGTTCTAGAAATTAAAGGGGGTGTTTGGTAGAGTAGTTTGAAAATTGTTGTTTGTAATTTTTTGAAATACGTGTAGGTAAAAAAATGTGTTGAAATGCGTAAAATAATGTTTAAAAACTAAAAAAATGTTATTTGAAAACACAAACTAAACGGCCCTTTGATGTCCCAATGTTTATGTGTCTCATATTTGAAAACATAAAAAGAAAATAATAAATCAATAAAATCTACCATGAAATCATGCAAAATTATTCCAACTACGTTTAACCACATTGAAAAGTATATTGGAAGTACATGTAAAAATTATTTTTTTATCCTAGGAAATCCATTGTGTCTACCAAGCCACCCTACCTAATAATGGAAGTATATATTGACACAACAAACCCACCATTTGGAAAACTTAAGACACCATAATTAATTTGGGTTTATACTTACTTTTCTTTCACGATCTTCGTTGGGGAAATTGAATAATAATTTCAGTATAAAGTATTTAATTATGAAAAAGAACTTGTCCCCCTTCAAAGAAGCCTCATGTTGGGTATGATTATGCCTTTTCCCCGACATGTGGCCGCACCCAATTTAAGAAATTTAGAGGCCAAGAACTGATAGGGGCTCATCATTGTCGTTAGGTAAATTATAGAGTGGACTAAGGGGGGTCTGCTCTGCTTTCATTTTCTCATACTCGACCCCAATTTTTTCAAATTATTTGCATAAATTTTTACGTGTCATAAACGCATTAAAGTTTCATGAAATTATATTATACATATATAGTTAAGTACTGTGTTTGTACTATCGTATTTGCCACATATATTTATACTGCTTGTACTACACATAGTGTGTTTTTATACAGCACAATAAAATATACAGTTTAACATATATAATCTTTTAGACTTTAATACATTCATGGAATGAGTTAGCTTATTAAATCTATGAACTATGGAGTCAACTTCTAATACAAATGCAAACACATTAATTTGTACACAAGAAGCAATAGTTTTGTATGGATGACCTTAAAGAAAGAGAACATATATATATATATATATTATATCTCCTTCCTAGGTTTATCTTGTTATATCTTTATTCTATAACATGACTTCTTTCATTAAATTATTAAATCGAATTATTTGTAATCGATAGGACTTATAAGTGCAACAAAATATACTGCATCAACTGAAACACGTGACTTTTTTTTTTTTTTTTTTTGAGAAGGGAAACTCGTAACGTGACCTTAATTAAGCTCAACCACCCGAGTTTCTGTAATAAGTTAAACTTGTACCGTGAATATTCGTCGAACTCATCCCCACAACTTTATAATGCAGTGTTCGGTTTGTATTTATTGATCTGCATGAAAGCTATAATAATGTCCTAAAAGTTTTAAACAAACTTCTGCTTCTGCTTTGTACCATAGTTATTGACTTCTTGGCAGTTATTTTGGAATAAGTTGTCTAATCCAGTTATATTTCATTCATTCAACCAATTCAATCATCATTATTGAACTTTTTTTGTACCAAAGAAAGCATCTTCTTTCTCTTTATAATTCGTAAGTCTACAATACATATGGCCCCACAAAGAAAATTTATCCCCGAAATTAACAGGAAGATATATGGCAGATATTTCGAAAAGCATAGATAAATATATATATATATATATGCTTTAAACTCTATACTTTAAAAAATGATTCAATTCAAACTACGGACCTATTATATGTAAATGAATGATGAAAAATTTATGTTTAAATTAGATAACACCGTGTGACTTTGAGTGAACTAATGTTTACTGAAAAATTACATAAAAAGGCGTGAGTTTATACATTGCTTCAAATTATATGTAAGGATTATAATTTTGTCAATTGAAGTTCTAAAGTTATAAAATCATTTCAATTTGAAATATTTGTCCACCTTCGCTATTCATTTCCTTTACTTTAAAAAAGTAATTGAGTAGAGAAAGCTGAAAACCATGAATTAAAATTCCTTTTTCCCCTAAGGTTTGTCACATAATTTAAAATTTATTCCAAATTAAACCCGATCTTTTAAAAAATTTCAATTAAAATGACACGCCTATATATATAGAGCAGTTATGAAATATGTTTAAATTTAACAACAAAGTGTGACTTAGAGTGAAATAATATTTAGGGGAAGTTACATAAAAGGGCTCAAAGTTTATCTTTTGTTTCAAGTTAGGTCCTAGGATTTTAATTTTGTGAAATAAAGTTTATAATTTATGAAATTATTTCAATTCGAAGCATTTGTCAATTTCTATTATTCATTCCCATTATTCTGGGCAGTAACATAGCAAAGAAACACGGGAAACCATGAATTAAAATTTACATTTCACTTAGGGTTTTTTCATAAATCAATTTGGTAGACAATAAACAAAGAGAGAGACTCGTTTACAGAGAGGAAACTTGGAAACTTTGCAAAGAGTGAGAATGTGATTTCCAGAAAATCATAGTTAATTGCCTAGGTGAAACACAATATTCTGTTATCAATTTCTCTTTCTTTTCTTTTCTTTTTTGTTCAGTTTCTACTTTCTACTCACGTACAGTAATAGGAATGAATTAGAGTAAAAAAATAAAAATAAAATAAAAAAAGAGAAAGAGAAGGACTTCAAATCAAAATAGCTTAACAAGTTTAAGAATTTAATTGACATAATTACAAACATGGAAGCTATTATGAAATATGGTATAAACTTGGATTTCAACCCCCCCCCCCCCCCCCCCTTAATCACTTGTTTGGATAGAGGGGGAGTAGAAGTAAAAAGAGAGTAGAGTAGAAAGAGGAATAGTATAAATTAAATTATCTTATTTAGATGTTTTTTAAGGGAGGAATTTGGAGTCGTCCTAACTACTTCTAACTCTTCATTTTTAATTCTCCCAAATTAAAGAGATTTGGATGAAGAATAAAGTATAGAAATACTTGACCAAATGAATTATCAAATTTATCCTTACCATATAACAAAATTATAAATTATGAAAAGACTAATTACTTCCCTTTTACTTAATTTTAAAAATATCTAAATAAGGTAGAGGATAACCGTTCTTCTCTACTCTTCTTTCCATTACTCTTCTCCCCACTGCTCTTATCTCCCTCTATACTTCCAAACATAACATATAGTGTCATCACGGATTACAATGAGTGCCACTGATTGAACATGAAGAACAAGGGATTTACTCATAAAAAGGTACTTTATATTCCCACCCCGTAGAACACATAATCAAGATAAGCTTGAGACAATATATATATTATCCGTGAATATGCAAAAAGATTTGTGATGAAGGAAACACATGCACGCATATGAGTGAAGAGATAGAGAGATGCATGAATGGCTTCGGTGTTCAAGTAGACAAGTACCAAATTAATACGTGGTTACCAAAGCACGCATCAGAGGGAGAAGAACTTATTCTGCGGAATATATATTGATAGTGACACAGTCAGAGAAGAGAGAAAGAGAGAGGTGCATGCACGTTTTGTTCAAGAATGGGAAAGTGAATTATGAATCCATATTGTAGGACGTAACGCGTGCACTGGCATATATACCATATATATCATATCCATGTGTTTCTGAGTTGTTCTTGTTGGTGCAAATACAATGGTAATAGAAATAACACAAAGAGGAACTGAAAATACTTCTGAATATTATCAACGTAAAGAGAAATTAGACAACATTATTTGGACTGAGGCGTGGCACTCGCTCTCTTTAAGGAGATTCAAGCCCTTGGTTGGCTAAATTTTGTAACTGGTGCAGACCTTGATACCTCCACTCTTCACCCCTCCCCTTGCGCACGTATCTAGCCCAATATCTGAGTCAATACATTTTAGTCCATTAATCACCACAATTAAAAAGAATAAAATAGTTTCTCTCTTTTTCAATGTGGGATTAAACATTTTTCACTAACTTCTCGTCTCTCACATCTTTACATTTATGTTGTAACATTTATTCATTTTAATTATTTAATATTAAAATACTCCAACAATCCCCACTCATTTTAATATTAAAATTTTTTAGTTAAAGAGAGATTACCAGGCAAAGACGGGTCACTATGCATCATGAAGGTGTGCTCTGCATTGAACCTTCACTTAGTAAAACAGCGATCTCAACTCCAGAGTCGTAGTGGTCTCTGACTTAAACTAGGACTGCTTTAGGGAAATTAAGCGTCACTGCTTACACATAATAACCCAAGTGTTGACATAAGCTTTTATAGCTAGCACTTTACGGCCCTGTGCTAATCCCGGTTTCATAAATGTATTTGAGACTAAGTCCAAATTTCATAGGGAGCGGCCCCACCCCACACTCACATAGGTGAAATTTTGTCAAGAGTGCTCCTGTATTTTTGACACCCCACTCATACGAGCTATAAATTTCATTAAGAGTTTTTTTAACTCATCCTCTCTACATTACAGGATAAATGCACTTACATCATAGGGATGAATAATTAAAAAATTATTTATAAAATAAATAATTAATTAAAAAAATAAATTGTGCATTTCTTACGACCATCATATGATTTGTTTTTCCCATTGAACCCAATTCTTAGGATCTCTGGTCCTTGGGTTGGGTATCCTTATACATGGCTCATGATTCTATGGACTTTAGTCCCATCCCCCTCGATGTATTCCAGACTCTATCTTTTGCCAAGGCCTTGGTAAATGGATCTGCAAGATTATCTTTAGATTTAATATAATCCACAGTTATGATGCCACAACTCAAATAAGATCGCATGGTACTGTGCTTTCTTCTTATAGGTCTGGATTTACCGTTGTAGTAACCGTTTTTAACTCTACCAATTGCGACAGTGCTATCACAATGAATTAATATAGGTGGAATTGGCTTTTCCCAAAGTGGAATTTCATATAACAAATCTCTAAGTCAATTTGCCTCTTCACTAGTTGAAGCTAATGCTATTAATTCAGCTTCCATTGTTGAATTAGCAATTATTGTTTGCTTTTTGGATTTCCAACAAATAGCACCACTACCTAAAGTAAAAATATAACTAGTGATAGAGAGAGAATCACCTGACAAAGTATTCCAATCGGCACTACTAAAACCTTCAATCACAGCAAGAAACTTTTTATAAAATAAACTATAGTTTTTGGTACCAATTAAATATCTCATGATTCGCACAATAGCTAGCCAATGATTTTTACTAGGCTTGCTAGTAAATCTGCTAAGCACTCCTATTGCATATACAATGTCAGGTCTAGTACAATCAATAGCATAACGCAAACTACCAATAATACTAGCATAATCCTTTTGATTAAAAATTTCATCATCATTATTCACAGGAAATAAATGAACACTAGAATCAAAAGGAGTAGCTATGCTTTTGTGATCATGAAAATTATATTTTCTCAATATTTTCTCAACATAATGTGATTGATCAAGATATATTCCATCACATGCTTTTGTAATTT
>NW_027069864.1:29615-53789 GCF_002906115.3 Quercus suber | reverse complement strand
TTTAGTCCACTGCTGTGGATGCTCTAAGAACTTGTTTGAGATTATGGAAAAGTGGGTGATAGAAAATGGAAAGATGATGGAAAAGTGTGTGGATAGAAAATGGAAAGATGATGGAAAAATGGGTGGATAGAAAATATTTTAGTTTTTCTCATTTGTGTTTGGTTAGAAAGGTGGAAAAATGGAGGGATGAAAAACTTTTTTGCTTGGTTAAGAAGAAAAATGAGAGGATTGAAAATAGAGTTTATATAAATTTACCATCATGCCATATTACAAAAGGAAACACATTATACTTTTTTTAAAAATTGTGTATAGATGGGCATTTCATTAAAATAAATAATAATAATAAAAGAGCATGAGAAATTATGTCAAAATTATTTTCTAAAAACAAAGAACAAAAGCCAACCAAAATTGATGAGAAAAGAAACATATGAGCAACAAAAATTAAAAAAAGAAAAAAAAAGAGAAGAGAGAGAGAGAGAGAGAGAGAGAGAGAGAGAGAAGGAAACGATTTGATAACTTTAGCAAAATGAGTAATTCATAGGTATTCCTAAAACATGAAGAATGGAGCACGAAAAATAATGTTTTTTCCTCTTATATTCATAGTGAGATTCATTTGTTAAATTCATAATAAGGTCCACTATGAAATATGAATATAAAAAGAGGGAGTATCATTTCATTATAATCTGGAGTTCCTAAGAATTTTCCTAGCAAAAGACTTCAAAAAAAAAAAAAATCCCACATGCCCAACACATCCAAAAGCTTAGTAACAGAGAAAGACAAAATCAAAGAAAAAAAAAAAAAAGGCCGGTAAAGAAGAACAATTTGCAGGTGCAGAGCATTTTTGGCAGCTCATTTTCATGAGTTTTTCTCTCCATTTTAGTGAAACATTTTGGTGGGTTTGGGAAGAAAACACACGGACTCCGCCACTTTTTGCTTCTTCCCTCTCTTCGATCAAATACCCACTAAAAATATTTTCACTCCACTTTTCTATTCTCAATTTTTTATTGTCTCTAAAATCTTTACAAACAAACCGACCCAAAGAATGGACGATGTTTTCGTTTGTTATCTACTTATGAGTTGTCTGTAAATATTTATGTATTATCTTCCATCTCTCACCACCCAGATGATCTTAATTTTGTCAAAAAGACAAATCAGCACAAAAGCTATTCCAAACTATAAACAATTTACTGAACAAAGTAGATAGCACATCAAGTTAGAAAGCCTTGGTCAGTTTAGAATTACATACCGAACTTAGGCCAATTAAAGTCGCAATTCAGAAATGTTTCCATATTTGCATGGAAAACACTCGATTGGTTGCGTGCAACGTACTTGAATCATAAATGTTTTGGTGGATTAGGAGTAAGGGCTAAGATTGGTTTTGTGTGAAGATCTTTGTTTTCCCTGAAGGGGTTGTAGTTAGGGTGCGGATCAAAATGTAAGCTAGGACAAAGGCACTTAATGAAGGCACAAACTAGGTGGCCAGACACAGACAAATGTAACTGGACCATTTTTTCATAAATGTAAACAAACTGTTCTGCATGTCTGGTTCCAAGGAGAACAGCAGAAAAGAACAGAGAATACGAAAATTGCAGTGTCCTCAGTTAGCATTATTAGTCTGCTTGGGACTGTTGAGTTTTGCAGCTTCTTATTGTAGGGTGGAACTTTCCCTGCATTTGTAACTTGAAAGCAAGACAAGAAAAGTCCGTTCAGCTGCTTTCAATACTAGGTAGTATAAGAACGGAGCAACATAGAATCGTAGACTCGTAGTAATAACTGTGGTAGTTCTGTTTTAAATTTCAGACTTAAGAGCTTTTCTGTGCCCCCAATTCAGACTGGTATTCAATGAGATATTAACTATTAGCAAGTTTTGATCCCCCTCTCTCTCTCTCTCTCTCTCTCATAAATATATTTATTAAGTAATGCTAGAATCATAAATTTTGCCACAACTTACTCACGTAGCAAGTCATAAGTGGTGAATTTGTGGACTCCCTACTTTCACTCTACCGCTCATAATTTGCCACGTGAGCAAGTTGTGACAAAAGTCGTGATCTTACTTCCTACTATTTTTTTTTCATATTTATTCTCATGGAGCAGGTTTACAACTATTAAATATTGTGTAGATTTCAGTTAAGTTGATAAAAAATTTTGTTATTAAATAAGATACTTGAGGTTTGAATTATTGCTATACCAAAAATTGATTCATGTATACTCACGAGGATAAAAAACATTCACCATCAAGCAGGCCTTAAATTTTATAGAATTTAAAGTAGAAAACTTTGGGTACAGAAGGGAAAGTGATTGCATTTAATGTACATTTCCTCCATTTAGTTTTGCAAAAATTCTCTATTTTAGAGCACCAAAAGTTATTATTATTTTTACTTTACATAATCACCTTAATAATTAATACACCCTATATCCTATTCTCTTTTTCATTTCTAGTCTCTTCTCAGCAAAAAAAATTTCATCTCTAGTCTCTAGTAAAGAATGTGTTTTTATTAACCATCTAAGTTGTTTTTCCTAATAAGTTATTACAATTTATATAATATGTTCAAATTATATTTTAAATTGTCAAATTTATCAAAACTAATTCTAAAATACCAATATAAATCAAAAGAAAATATTTAAATAAGTGTAATAAAATTAACTTATATTTGTTACCATTGGATTGAGTTGAGTTTGAAGAAACTACCAACCTAAACCCAACCCAAGACCTAAAAAAATAGTTTTCAAAATGTTTTAGTTCATTTATAAGTCTTACTTATCTTTTGCAAAAAAAAAAAACCACCCATGTCCTAAAAAAAGAGTTACAACTCAAACCAACTTAACCCGCCAACCTACAAAAATCAACTTACAGCATAGAGTTGAGTTTGATTGGATTAGTTTTGTGGGATTGATGGTTTGATGCATATGCCTAACGTTACCTACAATTTTATAATAATAAAAATAAAAATTTCTTTTTACACATTATTATCTTTCTTTCTTTCTTTCTTTTTCTCATACATTTTTTTCCCCAACAATTGATTAGTTAATAAATTATTGTTGATTTTCATATAAATTCATCATCTATATTTTATACTTGTTTATTATTTTTAATCACTAATTTGCCAACATAGCCATTAAACTTGAGTACATGCAAGGGTGCAAGTGCAATACATGTTGGGCAGAAGCAGCGAGTATGTCTGAATCAACGACGACAGAGAGTACAATTATAAAAATAAACAAATAAAATCTCTTTCTTTTTCCAATGGTCCAACACATGCACCCAAAGTCGGACCAAAACTTGGTCTCTCAATCAAAAGACTATGTGATCTCCTTCGTATATGGTTTTTTTCTTTTCCTTTTGGCGCTTTTAAGGCACGTATTGTCCACCAAGCTAGCAATGTAAGCCTTCTGTGATACATAGCAGGCCTACTACTATATACTCAGCCACTCTAAATCTCAGTACCACACCCACCAACCCAACAGTTTCTTGAGAACTGTGCTACCACGCTTCTTTAATACTCTCTCTGCCTAGTCCTCTGTTTGGATGTCAAGAAAACTGTTGAGAAAGAACAAGAGAAACAATGCTCTGACAATTTACATGTACTGCTGCTTGTTTGGTACATTCACTCAATCGGCTGTTTTTAATTTTTAAATAATATTACGTATATTTTTATATATTTTTTTATTTATACATATTTTTATATATGTTTTGAAATACATATTTTTAGTTTTTAAATACATATATCAAATATCTAAACATTTAAGACCTATATTTGTCACAAACCAACTTAATTTTGCTCGTGTGACAGAAGCCTAACAAAAATAAAAAATACAGTAATAGAAAGCCGAATGCGTGGTTGGTTAAGCATTAGTTATAAGATGTATTTTTGCCTATTCACACATGCGTGAGAGAGAATTGTAAATTCAAGTAATGACAAGTTATGCTAGTATTCAAATCATCCCATGCTATAATATGATGAAAGTATTTGAGTGGTGCTGGAACATGGTGACCATACCTTCAACTATGTATTTTTTCCTACCTATTACCCAAAAATAAAAAAAGGAAAAAAAAGAAAAGAAAAGAAAGGCAGAAGTGTTAATTAGACTTGTGTATTTGGCAACTCAAAAGGCCATTTCTTTTAAAGCTTATTTTGGTTGGTCTTAAAGAAAAATTTCTCCTTACAAGATGGTATTTTGTGTAAAAATAAACAAATCAGAAGAACACATTCAAAGGCATGCTAATGAAAAATATTTCCATAAAAATAAATAGCAAAATGATAATACTTAATATTGAAAGTTCTTATGTTATGTAAGTTTTATCTTGATAAAATTAATAAATGCTCTTAAAAAAACTGGTGAAATCTATTCTTTTATTTATAAATAAAGATTATATTACATTGCTACTGATGAAATCTATTGCTTTCCTGACAAGTAGCCCACTGCATCACTAGTTAATGCAACCTACTTTCTATCCATTTCAAGTGTTGAACGCATTAATCCATGTTTATGTTTCTCTATTCCACGAATCCCCACCTCCCAAAATGATTCATTTTCAAAACCCTAAAAAAAAAAAAAAAAAAATACCCACCTCCCTGACCCTTTTTAGATTAAGAGTTTGACTCACAAAAAAATTTAAATATTACAAAGTCACACTAGTTTATTAGTATGTCCACAATTTTCCATTCTTATCTTGAATATGGCCACGTTGAGCTGTGAGCTTTATTTTAAACAGGGAACAAAATGCCATTTCAACTGGAATATTATATTATTTGAAATTACCCTTACGGCCCTAACTTCTTTAAAGCCAGTTCTGTTATAAGGTTCTAATAATAAGGTTCTAACATGTGTTAGGCAAAAAAAAAAAAAAAGACAAAGTCCTAAAATATGAGGTTCTAATAATAATCTTTCCTATCTCCTATTGGTGTGGTTCAATGCAATTCTTTTTTTTTTTAATATTACTCCAGAATATTGCATATGATGTCGCGGAAGCCTGAAGAGAAGCACACACGATGCTCTCTTGATGAAATAGAAACTAAACTGTTAGTTCCTGGATAGTAAACCTCGAATCCACGAGGAGTTCCTTGAGTCCACAAGGTGATAGGTCTGGAATCCACCAGAGAATACAAAAGACACAAGTTTGAATTTTTATTGATAATAAACTATGAAAAACGTTTACAGACTTAAGGGCCTATTTAAGAGCTCCTTAAAACTTGACAAACAAGAAAATATAATTTAAAATAACTCCTAATTGATACCTAACCATAACAGGAACCAAATTTGACCTAAAAAGCATTAAATGCACCTAAAAACAAGGAAATAAATCACCTAAACCTAAAACAACGTTTTTTACATAAAAATACCAAAAAATAATAAATTACAATAATTAAATAGTAAATTGTGTCCTACATCAGACCCCTCCACTTGAAACAAACTCGTCCTCGAGTTCATCTTCGAAATCTGGAATCTCCCATGCCAAGAGAACAAATACGTTGAATACTTCATCTTCTTTGTCTTTTTGCCAAACTAGAAAGTCATTGATTGGGCAACTTGAACTTCTTCTCCCTTGATCTTCATATAATTGACAATATTCACCAAATAAAAGTCAATGATCAAATCAAATCTTTCCATCCCAATAAAATCAATAAATTGAGTTTGAATGTTGCAATCATCTAACTTGATTTCATTGAGATCGTTGACAACTTCCTCTATAATTTCTTCTTTAATGGTCTCTACTATCTCAACCTCAAGATCTTTCTCTATAATGGGGTCTTCATTAATCTTCTCTACAATCTTGATTTCAGATTCTTCTTTGACTTCTCTATATTCTTCAAGAACAATATTTGCTTCAACATGTAAGTCTTCCTTTAATGGTGGAATATTTGGCTCTTCAAAATAATTCAAGTATGACTTCTTGGCCAATAATAATCTTGTATTGTATACGACAAGATTTCTTCACAATCCAAAGGATAAAATTTGATAGCAAGCATCTTTTTCATCCTTGGCCATGATCGAATTTTGTCTTTACCTTGTCGAATTCTATCGGATTGTACTCGTTCCCACCAACATAAGGCATACTTACTAAGTTTATACAAAGCAAGTCCAACTTTTCTCTCATAACAAATATTCTCATAGTCAAATAAATCCTCTAGATCAAGTAACCAATCAAGAAAATCTTCTTTTAAAAAATAACCATTAAAACTTGCAATTTTCTTATAAGGTCTATATGAAATTTGCTTACCAATAGGTTGCTCGTGAGTTATGTCTCCGCTGCAGTTATCCCTATTGTTTCCATTCTTCAACGGCGCCATCTTAGCATAGATATTTGTGAGTGCTTGTTGTACGTCACATAATACTCGCTAAGTTATTCGTCGTTGTTGTGGTGGTGGTTACCGTCTCGCCAGTTAGCAATCAGACCAGGGTAAGTCAAGGCTCTGATACCAACTGATGTCGCAAAAGCTTGAAGAGAAGCACACACGATGCTCTCTTGATGAAACAGAAACTAAACTGTTAGTTCCTGGATAGCAAACCTCGAATCCACGAGGAATTCCTTGAGTCCACAAAGTGATAGGTCTGGAATCCACCAGAGAATACAAAAGACACAAGTCTGAATTTTTATTGATAATAAACTATGAAAAACGTTTACAGACTTAAGGGCCTATTTAAGAGCTCCTTAAAACTTGACAAACAAGAAAATATAATTTAAAATAACTCCTAATTGATACCTAACCATAACAGGAACCAAATTTGACCTAAAAAACATTAAATGCACCTAAAAACAAGGAAATAAATCACCTAAACCTAAAACAATGTTTTTTACATAAAAATACCAAAAAATAATAAATTACAATAATTAAATAGTAAATTGTGTCCTACATCAGCATAGCTAGGCAATCCAAATAAAAGTGCATTGATTAGGTCGGATTAATTTAATATATGCATCAATAAGCTTCAATAGCTATATAATAATAAAAAAAAAATATAAAAGTCTCAATGGAGTTTTAAAAGTTAAGAAATATAAGCGATTTGGTGTATCATCATTCCTTCCTTTTTTTTTTTTTTTTTTGTGGGTGGGGGGGTGAACTTTGTCCTACTTTGGAGCAAACTACAAGGTATTGCATAAGCTACACTCACACATTCACACACTAAAAATAAAAACAAACAAACAAAAATGAAAGCTTCACTAGGGTATCATTTTTAGAGAAATGCAAACTTCATCTTGGTCAAAGGTGTGGAACTTTGCCTGAGTCTTTAACTTCGAACCCCAAGGGTGTGACTCAATGTAAAGGTAGAATTCATTTAGGCAAACAGTGATGGACAATCTTTCCAGGAACGATTTTAATCTTTAATTTCTTTAAAGCCATTTTTACAGAATTGACAACAAATATAATCAAAGAACAGTGAAATACAAAAAGTTTCTCTACTTTCACTATTAATTACAGTTCATGTTGTTCCTCAAAAAAAAAAAAGAAAAAAAAAAGAAGAAGAGTTTACAGTTCATGATTCATTTCATTTCCTGGCTTCTTCCCCATGTACCCTTTCAAGATCAAAAGAATTTGAATTCACAATATTTTTATGATTAGGGAATAAGAATGTTCTTTAACCATTTTCCTTTAATCAGACAAATAGAATTTGAAGTCAAAATAGAGTATTCAAAGATAGTTAAACCTTGTTTATTAAAAATAAATCCTGTTTGACAATGCCAATTAACAATAAAATAAACTTTGGCTGGATTCATCAAATAATATAAAACTCTAGAAGCATGAAATTTTTGACACATCCAAACGGCTGAAAATCATTAAAAAAACACACAATAGCTGCATCATTGCCATTTTCTAACGCTATCTCATAATTATCAAGGTGATAAGTTGTTAATCTCTAAACTATAAAGACAGCAATTTTTTTTTGGTTATTCAAAAATTGTTAAAGACACGAGTGGGCTTTGATGAAGAAGCAAATTGCAATCCATAGTGCAATGAATCTCATGGTGATGGATGATATACCAGTGCCTTGGATCTCAGCAATCAGACAATAGAAGCTCCCAAAAAGAGAACAAGGTCAAAAAGAGAAGCAAAGGGGGGGGTACTGGAAGCGCCCTCTCTCTCCCCACCTCTCTGCCACTGTCTTTGACCTATGCAGTAAAAGGTTAAAAACTATTGCACCAGTCCCAATGCCCTAATCGTGTCACTCTCACAAAATGACTTCATTACCCTCCTAAACACGGAACAATAACAACTTATTAATGAGTGCACAAGCACGTTGTTTGGTACTGTATAGATTCCTCCTCAACTTACAGTAAGGAAGATGAAAGAACGAAGAGGAAGAGGGGACCATTGTTTGGCCAAATAGTTTTTGTTCCGACACTTTAATTGCGTTGTCAAGTTTAGTTTTACCTTATTTAAATAGAAACATTCAGTTCTTTCCAAACAAAAGTGTACTACTACCCCCATTATTTAATTTTTACTCTCTGCCTTTGCAAATAAGTTTTGATTATAAAAGATAAATAAAAAACAGTAAAAAATAAAAAATGAAGAGTAAACAAAGTGAGTAGAAACAAGAAACGCCAGCGCATCTTTCTCTTGCTTTCTCTCCTTTTCATGTCTTCACCCTTTCATTGCAAAAGCAAGGCAATGACCCCATTTCTATAAACACATGTAAGAGAGTCCATTTATATATAAACAGCTGATAAGAGAGAGAGAGAGAGAGAGAGAGAGAGAGAGAGTGCCCTATGGGTCCTCTCTAGCAATGTGATTCAAAATAAGTATTTTTGAAAAATATCTTACAAGGAAAAAAAAAAAAAGAATTTATGGAAAATATGGAATTCCATAAACTATCCGATCCTTTCTATTATACTGTACACTTATTCCAAGTCTCCCCTCCCATTTTGAATCTTTTCTCTAGGGAACATTTTTCTCAGTTCCCCATACCTATCTTTCAAATCTTCACATTCCTTGGTTACCACAAAAATTTAACCAAAAAAGAAAAGGCATATCAAAATCCACATTTCCCATCCCCCCCCCCCCCCCCCCCCCCCCCCCCCTTTCGCATGTACAAGTTTTCTGACCTTCCAATATCCCATTACTACGGCTGTACCTTCAAAATCAGCCATTAGCGATTTAACACCTTCCATAAGCCGCTTGCAGTGGCCTGGCCTCTGACCCATCAAGTAGTATTTGCTCCAACAACTGTTGGAAATTCTGTATACTTCACAGCCTTTTTTTTTAGAGGGGTTCAGATCTAAGTGAGGATTCTTCTCAATCCTTTAGCACTGGTTTTCATTACCAATATTCCATTTTAGAGCTACCTGTCCTCTATGAAAGTTCTCCCTATGAAATCCCGAAATCTCTTTGAGTAGAGCTTCGGATCAACGGCTGAAATAGAAGTTGGGTCAGCTTGTAAGGACTTGTAGGCATGCTCTAATTTCTTGCTAATATCGTAGTCCTGTAAAATGTCAATGATCCCAAAGTAAAGGACTACTTCGTAGCTCTCACCACTGCGTGAAGGTGTCAAGCGGCTTATTCCACCCGGGGTATACTGATCAAAGTCACTCCTTCTAGCCATCCGTTCTGCTCTTGCAGGCATATTTGCTCCTAACCTGATTAATGGTTTCCTGATAGATGTAGTTTCAATTTAAATTCAGTACATATGATTTCCCCAGTTCCTCCATAAAATAGACGTGAAAGTTTCATTTTTCTAACCAAATTAAACACATAAACATGCAATTGAAATGAAAGATCAAATCATGTCATTACTTAAAAAAATACAATAAATAAACAAGACAACATCATGCCAATGCATATCAAAAGATCCCTTTTCATTTTTTACATCCCTATATATAGGTTTATCCCCTGGTATCGTTTCTACCCAATAAGTAAACACAAGGGGGGAGAATGAATAATTGTAAATGCTAATCTTGTTTGATTGAAAAAACTCAACTCAGCTAGATTCAATTCTATCCAATATAATTGTTTTTAATAATGGCAATTATGAAATTGGTACTTTGATCATCCTTCACAACAAATTTTATCAACCATTCAAAAAGAAAACACGCATAAAGGAAATTTTAATTCTTATCAATGAAATTTAGGACCATACCCTGTAAATGCCCCCACATACTACTGTTGTCTACTGAACTACCCCCACAGAATCGCCAAGACACCCCAAGTCACTTTCAATAGCCCCATCAAACACGTTCAAATACAATTGAAGAAATTATTGGCCACCATTTATACCATAAAAAATAGGAAGATAGAGCACAACCCCAATCCATTCTCACAGTTCTTTGTGAAAAAGTGTTTTGAAGTATTAATAATGAACTAGAGACCACAATTATGAACACTTGATGCTTAGCTTTAGCTCAAACTAGAAAACAGAAGAAAAAGGTCAGAGAACATACCTGCCAGATAAAACTCTATCCCTATCTTGTAGCTCTGCTTCAAGGAAGCGACATCCACGCATAAACTTTTCATTCTGATAAGAATCCTTTTTACCTGCAAAGGGCACACATTCAGCACAGCATTCTTATGGCTCCACAAATCTATCTATTCATGAATTATTTGTGGAGTGATGCTATAATTGATTACCAGTACGCAAAAGGAATGGCGATAAACCCATTTTGTCACATGTATTGTCATCACGAAAGTGAAGACCAACCAAAAGACTGTAGTCCATGATTCTCTCCGATTCCAAGAACTCACAATCACGATCAATTTGTCTGAACAAGGTTTGAAGCACATTAAAACAGATTCAAGAACCAGATGGAGAATCTGAGTGAAGCAAATTGAAGTAGGAGATGCAAATACACTCTGTGAACTTACTTGATGAGGTCTTGGTACCAACTTCGTTGAAGGCGAAACACAAAATTAAGATCGTTGTCCTTGAGGGTTGTGGTTTCATCAATCTCACCCTCAGGCATATCAGTCGTGCGGCCAAAAGATGATCCTTTTAGGTCAAATCGCCTATGGATCCGATACTCTGAGCAGAATAAATTGCCCATTACAATGAACCGGGTCTGCTTTCCAATCCCAATACACAAATCAGAAAACAAAAAACCCATGTGAACCAAAACAACTCAAATTTGTCTCCACAAAACATTACCTTCTGGCCACCAATCGGTTTGACACAATGCACTCCAAAGAATCTTGTCACCAGGGAATTTTCATACCGACATACGTGTTGGTAATAACTTGGAAGCATTCTAATTAGCACCTATAAAAAGATTACCAAACTTGAGATTTCAATCTAATTGCCCCACCTCTAACATGTCTCACTTAATTATTAAAGTGGAGTGGTCACTACGAAAAAACAATTTCCAATATGCTAACAAAGCCTATTGAAATGCATTTATAACTCAACTCAGGCAAATTTTCAAAATTAACAAGACAGAAGTCAAAAGGGAGTGGCAACCGACCTTGACTTCTGATTTCCTCACTGTTTTGATCATAAATCTATCATCCTGTGTAAGGTAAAAGCAGCTTCCACTCTTCCCCGGAGAGGAAAGCTCCCGAAGGGCATCGGAGCCACAAATAGCCAGCATGTAATCAGCAGGATCTACTTGGAACCGCTCCCTCAAACGTCTGAAATAAATATATATACATATTCCTTACAACCATAGCGCACAAATAAAAAATGGCACTAGTACTAGACATGTTAAAGCAAGCAATGCAGTAAAAACATAGCATTCTTATCCTCTCACTACATAACCCACAAACCTTTAATCATAGCCACACATACTAGATAAGTATACAGATAAAAATAAAACAATACCTAAACACCATGGGACAATAATCTTTCCATCGAAACTCAGTAGACTGATGGGGCGGCGTAATCTTGGATCCCTCTGGCGGAAACCTGGTCCAGAATTTCTCCTTGGGATCGAAATCACTGTCCTTTAGTTCACGCAATATGGAAGCATGCTTCCCCACAGAATACCTACACAACAATCAACATATTAGATCCACTCACATAAAACCAAAACCTCAACCTCAATCTCAATCCTCCAGTAACAATACCTAATTCCCAATTGAAGATTAAGCATCAATTCATAATTCTTATGGCCTTTCGATATCATCTGCCCCGGCTTCTTAGCCTCCCCGGGAAAACAACATGGACTCCGTCTAAACTGGCGAAACCCTTCACGAGGATCCATCCCAGTACCATCGCGATAAAACATGGAAGCCTCCACATTGTCGATTATATCACAAGTTATATCCCCTGCTTCCCCATCCGATTCCCAAATACAGATTCTTGGAAAATTCCTCTCCGTCACGCTCCCTCTAGCTCCGTCCACCGACGACCTTTTCCGCATCGTGATCATCAAATTGTCGCACCCACCACCATTACCATTACCGTCACTCTTCAAGTTCCCATTTCCCGGGTAAAAAGTACCGTTCATTTGCTGAATCTTGAGGTCCTTGTTCCAACTGCCAACATAGCAACTACTATCAGGCCAAGTAAAAACCCCGTTCCCTTTCGGAACTCCGTTTTCCCACTCCCCGCTGTAACGGTTTCCGTTGGCCCAAAGCAAAACCCCACGACCCGAAATCACACCGTTTTTCCATTCCCCTTCGTACTCGTTCCCATTCTTCCAAACGTAACGCCCCTGCCCATCTTGCACGTTCCGTTTCCAGTACCCTTTGTAAAAGTCGCCGTTCGCGTAACGCTTCTCTCCGTACCCGTGCTTCCGATCGGAGCTCCACGACCCGCGGTAGGTGTCCCCATCGGATCCGATGAAAGTACCTAACCCTTCCATCCGACCCGACTTGAAGTCCCCCTCGTAGGTCGCCCCAGATGGCCACGAGAATTTGCCCTTTCCGTACGCTTTGCCACGTCGCCACTCGCCTTCGTACATGCACCCGTCCGTCCACAAGTACTTCCCAGATCCGTGCGGCGCGTTCCCTGACAAACCCCCGATGTACAGATCTCCGTTCGCGAGTGGCTTCTCCGCCACTGTTACGCCCACGTTTACGGCGGCGGTTAGCGAAGGTGAGCTAGTTAAGGTCGTTGGCGTTACCCTTCGTGTGCTACCAGCTTGGGATCGACTACGTGCGACTGTTAGTATCACTTCGTCGGATTTCTTCTTCTTCGTCGTGGTGGATACGACGTCGTTCGGCTCATCACACAGTAGTGCTTCACGCATTTTTTGTTCTGGCTCATAAAACCATAAACCCACTTCCAGATTAACTTTATTTTGTTATAAATAAATAAATAAATACTAATCTCCACCGCATTGACTCACTCGCCGGAGTTCGGAGCTTTGGCTGAGCATTTTCCGGCGACTCTAGACTTTTCTCTCTCTCTCTCTCTCCAAAACTTTCTCTTTAGTACCACCTGCTTTGTGTTTGGGAAAAATAGGTGGGAATCCAAAAACATACATACACCAGCACAGAAAGAAGAGAGAGAAAGAAAGAAAGAGGAGGGAAGAGAGAGACAATAATGTGTTTGTGACTATATCATGTCAATATTTGGGCCAAAAGTTTTATTAAAAAAAAAAAGTAAAAGAGAGAGAGAGAGAGAGAGAGAGAGAAATTAATGAGAGCCGGCTTTGTCTAGGGAAACGTTGCTAGTATGCAATGCAAGTAATATACCACCAGCTCAGCTTTTTGAGTCTTACTTACAATAATATACTATATTTTTATTAAAAAAACACGATGACGAATATACCCTCGTGTGTTTCTGTAATTTTTTTTTTTGGTCTGAGACAACAGTATGTGTTCATTTTTCTTCCTCCGGTTTCATCGTGACGTGACGGAATCACCTAAGTATTAGAAAGGGTATTAGCATGTAATTTTGGACTTACTCTCATTTCACCCTTGTCTTTTCATTTTAATCAGATTTTTTTTTTATAATAATTTTCCTTTTTCTCTGTTCTAAAAAGGGCTTCTTTGTGGTCCCTCCACTGTTCCGGTGACCTGTCCAAGGCTTTGACGATTCAATAACTTTTTGTTAAATTATTATGCTTTCAAATTATCTTGGTTGTTTCTCAAAACAAAACAAAAAACAAAAAAAAAAATTATCTTGGTTAAGAACATTTGCATTAACTTGTGCTAAAATTTTTACTTTAATTTTATAATTTTCTTATTTTATATCATTATTTTAAAAAAAAATATTTAGATCATATTATTTATTTTAAATCACCTATTGCTTTATTTATATATATATATATATATACACACACACAAAAAAAAGAAGTATTTATCAATAGAATTGCAAATAAATAGTAAAATTGTAAATTTACAAAGTTTTACTGTAACAACGATATAAATTTACATAGGTTTGACAAATATGGGTGTTCAATTTAAATTTATATAAGTTTACATTAATTAATATGAGTATTCAATTTAAATTTACACAAATTTGACTAATATGAGTGTTCAATCTAAATTTACACAAGTTTGGATAAAGTGATATGAGTTTTCAATCTAAATTTATACAAATTTACATTTATATTGACTAATATGAGTGTTCAATCTAAATTTACAAAAGTTTGCATTTACTGATATGATTATTTAATCTAAATTTACACAAGTTTGTCACTGACAAATATGAGCATTTAATCTAAATTTATACAAGTTTATATTGAATGATATGAGTGTTCTAAGAAGTAAGAAAGTTATTTTTCTTTCTTTTCTTTTTTGGATGGATTCTAGTAAGAAAGTTATTAAGCCTAAAGTTGGTACAAATAATAGTACCACCCCACAATAATGGCATTCTTTTCTGAATCTGATAGTATTTCAGTGTATTAATTTTTATCATTAATTAGATGTTGTTTGGTTTGCAACAAGGCAAACTCACAAAAATATCTATAATTTCGTACTGTAATCTGATTTGGGAAGTTGGGTGTTTAATAAAAAACATCAGGTAGGTAGATATTCTTCTACAAATTGTGACTTCATGAGTTGGGGTGCTTAAAAAATTAGAAACCAAATCCGAACCTTTTTATTTTTTATTTTTTTCATTATACACAAATACGCGTGGACTGTGGAAAATAATTGTGTTTTAAGTCGTTCAAAATACACCAAATATGCTAATCATAAATTAAAGAAATTAGACAAAAATAGTGCATAATAACAGGCTGATCTGATCAACAACCAGTTATGGTGATGGAGCTTTGGAAATTGGAAATGGTGGTGCAAGGTGAATCATAAAGGCGTGGACCTTAGGTAGCTTGCGTCGCCCACTTTCTGGGCCCAATTTGAAGTAGTGCGTCGTCCAATTAGACTTGTGCTGTGAATGTGAAGTCGTTTCGTTCGTGGCCAAAATTTGGAATCGGATTTTTATATAATATCAATATTTATATGAGAGGCAACAATACTCCAAGTCTAGAACACATCATTTTCTTTCCCTATTCACCGTTGCATGAATGTATGTATATCTATATATATATATATATATATAAGTGAATGATTTTGTCACCAAAATGTTCGATACTGTTATTATAGGTAATTGACGTAAACTTACGTGCAAGTTAGATAACCTTCAATGGGATCCTTCCAAGTCCACAGACCTTGGAAATTGGAACAATGTGTTTTATTTGCTACTGTATTTCTTTAACGCAAGGTCTTCATTTGTATTGATTTCTTCTAAAAATAATTTCTTTTTTTTCCCCTCAATAAGATAGATATCTTTACTTCGTTCTTAATTTATTAAACAAAATGTTGAATGATGCTTAATTAAATAAATGGTTAAATATGTTATATTTTAGGATGTAGTATACTAAATGATGATGCTCGAGATTGTCAGTCAAATCACTCATTCAGATGGTCGTCCTTATGCCAACCTTACCCTGAAAACAATATGGAACACTGGTGTGGTGCCTGCCACAAGATCTCTGATGCTAAAATCAGAATGATTAGAGTAAGAATGGAAAAGAAAATATATCAATTACTGAGAACTAGAGTTTTTGTGTACCTCCTTCTCGGTTCTTGAGAATAGGTATGTATAGATGTTTCCTCCTCCTTTCTAGCCGTTGGTTCCACTTAATGGCAATATCATTTCTGGATTTGTAACGTCCTTGTAGAGTATTAAGTGGAATCATATATCTTCAATGGTATGGAAATCCATTAATGGTCTTGTAATGCTTCGTCATTAACGGAGTGGTGATGGCCTCATCCTTGTTAGGTAGTCTGTCTAGGGCCGAGTTAATCCCGAGAATATTTTCGATCATCGTCCTTCATCCATGTGGACGAAGGTATATTTGGGACTATCATCTGGCCCCCCCATTCCAAGGTTGTCCATGTTTTGGACGGGCTTAGGAATATGAGGAGGTTTTTTTTTTTGGGAAGACAAATGAAGCGCTTCGAGTTCTGCTTCCCGCATTTATTGTATTATGGTAGCGTGGCGCTCATCATGGCTATGTGTCTTTTTCCGACTGGTTAAGGAGTCTCGTTTTCAGAGAGCGCCTTTCAGTTTTTCCCTCATTTTTCAAGGCAGAACCTTTTTAACCCTTCAACTTTCTTTTCTTCTTTTTTCCTACTTTTTTCCTGTGTTTGATATTTCTGCTCTTCAATTTTCTCTCTGCGTTTGACTTCTTTGAGCTCGTAGTTGTTCGCTGGTTGTTTTTGTTCCTTGTCTTACCAGTTTTCTTCCTCGTTTCTAGGTACGCTTTTCCTTTTCTGGTCTTATTGTAATTTGCAATCCTACTTTCCTTTTGTATTTTTCCTTAATGGTGGATTATTCTGAAATTAGGCGCGCTTCTCCCTCTATTGCCTTTCTTTTCGCTCGCCTAGGTGGGCTATTGGATTCCTCTAGAGACCCATTAGGTGTTTTTTAACATTACTCTAGTAATTAATATCCATAGATTAGGGATTTTGTTAAGGGTGATAGTGGTCTTGACCTAGTGCTAGGTGACTTGTATACATTGTTGCATCGGTCTTTATCTTGGTTCAAAACTGTTCGTGGTTTTCTTAGGAGGGTTAGTATGGGTTTTGAAGTGAGATCGAGTGATTCGGAGAAGGGTTCGTCTCCTGGTGTGGATAGGGCCAGAGAAGACATGGCTAACTTCGTCCCTATCTCCGTGCCTTCGTCTTCTAATCCTCCTCCTCTTGTCGTACCCCATTCCTTTCATGCCCTCAAGGAAAAGTGTACCTTGAAAGCCGATGTTTTTGCTAAATTTAGAGATAGATTTCAATTTCTTGAGGAGACCAGGGCCCGTCTTCCCAGGAAGGGTGAGAAAGCCTGTGCTTTTGCCCATGGAGAGGTCTATTTTTATGAGGCTGCGTTCTTGTGCGGGCTTAGATTTCCCGTCCACCCGTTTATTATGGAACTTCTTAATCAGCTAAACATCGCCCCAGGGCAACTTATGCCGAATTCTTGGAGGATTGTCATAAGCTGTATGGTAATTTGGACAACCATAATGGATGGGGACATGATCACTCTCAACGAGTTTGTTCACCTTTATCGTTTGAAAAAGTCTAGGGAATTTGGGTATTACGAGCTTGTACCTTGGGATAGGAAGTCTCGTCTCATCGCCGATCTTCCTTCATCCTTTCGAAAATGGAAATCTAGATATTTTTTTGTGTCCGGTGATGGTTGGGAGACCTTGTCCGATGACTTTTAGGGGGACGTCCCTAGGTTGCTGCGCCGGTGGGAGACGCCTTGTCTTGGTGCGTTCGTCTTTATGTTTCTTCTTTTCATGGTTTTGTTTTTGTTGATCGTTCTTCCAACCTTGTGTAACTTTTCTTTTGCAGTGAAAGAACGTCCTGACCTTAAGGATGAATATAAGGAGTGGGTTCTGGAGGCTGCCAAGTACGTCTGTACAATTGACGACTTTGACGAACTTGTTGACCCACCTACACTGGCTCGTCATTGTTTGAGGCCGGAACCTTGGCTTTACGTCCTTAATACTATCGATCGGGAAGAGAGAAAACGTGAGTAGCCAGTGATGTACCAAGTTGTCCTTTTTACTCTTTCTGATTCTAAGAACTTAAGTAAGGTTTTTTTTTTTTTTTTTTTTTTTTTTTCCAGTAATGACGACTAGATTTAACAAAGATTTGTACGCCAAAATGAAGGAGAAGAAGAATGAGCCCCTTTCAAGCATTGGCCAAAGACGGTTGAAGTTTGTTGACAAAGAGAGAGAGAAAGAGAAAGAGTCCATGGAGAGAGGTTCGTCCACCCCTACTTTGGACGAGGGACGAGCCACCTCCCCAGCCCTTTCGATAGAGGAGGTCGTCCCTCCTGCCAAAAAGAAAAACACTGGGAACAAAGGGAAGGAGAAAATTGACTCCAATGCTTGGGCCGTTGCTGGAGCGGCTATGGCTCGGGCAAACGAGCTTTTGACTCCTGAGGAAATGAGGTAGATTTCTAGCATCCCCTCCTATAAGATAGTGAGCCAGCATATACACAAGCTTGTGCAGGTGGCCTCCCTTCCTTTTTTTATTTTTTATTTTTTTTATGAAGCCCTCTTTGTTAGGTTTTGAGAGAGACGATGCATATCACTTCTCAATATTTGGCAAACGAGAAGAAGGCCGTCATGGCTAATTTGAAAGTTGAGGTGCTGGAGGCCGAGGCTTCAAAGCTACGGAAGGACTTGATTGCTGCTATGGACGTCAATAATACATCTAAGGAGAAAATCAAGGAGTTAACTGAGCAGCTGGAGTCGGAGAGATTGTTAGTGAAGCAAAAGGACGAGCTTCTAGCTTCGTTTGGCCAGAGGATGAAAACCGCTGTTGCTAAGGCCGTTCTTGCATTTCAAACTACGGAGGAGTATAATACTATTTTGTTTCAATGGTATTTTAAAGGATTTGAATTGCTGAGGAGGTATCTAATCAAGCATGGTCTAGGGACGGATTTGGAGGAATTGGACTTCGAGGCTGTAGATAAAGAAATCGAGGCAGACGAGGCTGCCCAAGCTGCCCAGACTACGGCCTCGACTGAAGGGGACCCAGGGACCAACAAGGATGATGATGATGTTCCTCAAGCTTCATCCTATTGCCTTTAGAAGAAGTCCCTTTTTTTTAAGTGCCCTGCTTCTTTTAGGGCATTTGGACTCCTTAAACTTGTATGCTTGTATTTATTTTGGGGCTCTTAAACAATTTGAGGCTTTATATATATGCATTTTGCTTTTCTTTGCACTTTTACATTTGGCTGTAATTTGCCTCTAAAGAGACATAGGAAACTTGTTGCATAGTTTCTTCATCCATCTTGGGACTTAGAGAATTTTCTTTAGAGTACTCTCCTCGTCAATCTTAGGACTTGGAGAATTTCTTTTAGAGTACTCTCCTCGTCCATCCTAGGACTCGGAGACTTTCTTTTAGGGTACTATTCTCATCCATCCTGGGACCTGGAGAATTTAGGTATTTTTGGACGATATACTTCAGTCCATAAGCTCAATCATCTTCTTTTTGTTTGAATAACATACATCCAATTAAGGAATCTTATCATTTTTTTCTTTGGACAATGTACATCCATTTAAGGAATCTTATCACCATTTTTTTTGGGACGATGTACATCCATTTAAGGAATCTTATCGTCATTTTTTTTTTTTTTGAAAAATAGAGAGATAACTAGAATATATGGACTGTTGAATGATATGTTTATTCAAATTTGTATTATCGTGCATACAATTGAACGTATTGAGAAATTTGAAGTCATGCATACAATTGGATTTATGGTTTCTACTCGTAATACCTTTTTAGGTGCTCAAAATTCCATGGATGAGGCAGCTTGTTTCCATTCAGATCTTCCAGGTGGTAGCTTCCTTGGCATGAATAGTGTATTACCTTGTAGGGTCCTTCCTAGGTCGGACCGAGCTTGCCTTGTGCCAGGTCCTTCGTCGCAGGTGTAACTTTTCAAAGGACGAGATCTCCAATGCTGAACCTTTTCAACTTTACCCTCTTATTGTAGTATTGTGCCATCTTCTGCTGGTATTTGGTCATTCTTTCAAAGGCTCGGTCTTTGACTTCGTCCAGGCAATCCAAGTTCAGTTTTAGATGATCGTTGTTACACTGTTCGTCGAAGGATTCCATTCTGAGATTAATGAGTCCCACTTCCACCTGGATGACTGCTTCCGTTCCGTAAGTTAAACTGAAAGGTGTTTCTCCTATTGGTGTTCGCGCTGTAGTTCTGTAGGCCCATAGGACGCTTGGTAACTCCTCAGGCCATGCACCCTTTACCCCTACTAGCCGGGTCTTGATGATTTTGAGCAAGGTCCTGTTTGTAACTTCCGTCTGTCCATTTGCTTGAGGATGTCCTGGGGACGAGTATCTGTTTTTGATGCCTAGTGCAAAACGACCTGAATCCGTGGCTGTCGAACTGACAACCGTTGTCTGAGATGATCGTCCTTAGTATCCCGAACCTGCAAACAATATTTTTCCATACAAAGTTTTGTACCTTTGCCTCTGTGATTGTTGCTAGTGCTTCCGCCTCGACCCATTTTATGAAGTAGTTTATCGCGACGAGTAGAAATTTCATCTGTCATTTCCCTTGTGGTAGCAATGGAAGGACTTCACCAATGTTGATGAGGTAGCGGCGGAAGGCATCCTTGGTACTTCCAATGTTGAAGTCAATGTTGGTGAAGCTTCTACTTCTCAACCTAAGTCGAAAGGCAAAGGTAAGAAGAAGAAGAAGAAGAAGAAGGACTTCACCAAGCAAGAGGGTAAATAAATTGCCTTAGGGGTTGCTGACAAAAGAAAGAAGTTCAAAGGAAAATGTTTCCATTGTGGTGAGAAAGGACATTAAAAGAGAAATTGTCCAATATTCAAGGCTATCAAGAATAAGGGTATGAATAATACATTCCTTCTAGAAATATGTTTGGTACAGAATCCCATGGATTCCTGGTGTGTGAATTCAGGTTATACTAACCATATCTGCAATTCCTTGCAGGGGTTCAGGAGACTAGAAAGCTTAAAGAAGGGGAGTTGTTTCTTACTTTGGCTGATGGGAGCAGGATTCTGGTTGTAGCTGTTGGAGTGTTTAATTTATGTTTGAGTCAAGAGTTTTAGTATTGGAAGATTGTGTATATGTACCTAATGTTCGTAGAATTTAATTTCTGCTACTTACTTAGGTAAACATGGATATTGTGTTATCCTTAAAGACAATGTTGTAATAAAGAAGGGTAAAGTGTTTATCTGTTCTAGCAATATTGTGGATGGTCTTTATATTTAACTCCTGATAAGCATGAATTATATAATTCTGAATTAGATAATAACTCACATGTGAAATTATTAAAGAAGAAGTTTCCTTCTACTAGTGATGCATATCTTTGGCACTTGCGTTTGGGTCATATTAATTCAAATAGGATTCAAAGACTGATCAAAGATGGACTTTTAGAGCCCATGGACTTTGATGAATTTCCAGTTTGTGAATCTTGTTTGGAAGGTAAAATGACAAAATGATTTTTTAATGTAAAAGGTAGAAGAGCACAAGATTTGTTAGAACTAGTGCATTCTGATGTATGTGGTCCTATGTCAATCCAGGCAAGAGGTGGTTATGAGTATTTCATCACATTTACTGATGATTACTCTAGATTTGGTTATGTGTGTCTAATGAAATGGAAGTTCGAAGCCTTTGAAAAGTTCAAAGAGTTTAGGGCTTAAGTTGAGAATTAATTAGGCAAACACATAAAGGCCATTCGATCTGATCGAGGTGGCGAATACCTTCGTGGGGATTTTAAGGATTACTTAACTAAAAATGGGATTGTATCTCAATTGACTGCATCTGGAACTCCACAACAAAATGGTGTAGCAGAAAGAAGGAATAGGACTCTTTTAGATATGGTCCATGATGAGTTATTCAACTCTACCAATTTCTTTCTGGGGATATGTCTTAAACACTGCAATGTATCTTTTGAATTTAGTACCTTCGAAGTCTGTTCCTAAAACACCTGTTGAATTGTGGAATGGGCGTAAGCCTAGTATGAGACATCTTCATATTTGGGGTTGTCTAGCACATGTGTTAAAAGGAAAGTCTGACAAGTTACAGTCTAAAACAGAAGTGGTTTTCTTTATAGGGTATCCAAAAGGAACTGTTGGAGGTTTATTCTACAGTCATGAAGATAATAAAGTGTTTGTTATTACAAATGCCAAATTCTTGGAAAATGACTATATGAATAATTTTACTCCTAAAAGTAGAGTTGTATTATCTAAAATGAATGAACCTGTAAATGAATAACCAATAGATGGAACTAGGGATGATGTGGTTGTATTAGATACACCACAAGATATTACTCATGACATGTCTAGTACACAGGTGCCTTGTTGTAGTGGGAGAATTGTTCAGCCTCCTATAAGATTCATAGGTTTAGGAGAAACTTATTAAGCTATCTCAGAAGAGGCTGAATCGGATCCCTACACTTATGAAGAGGCAATGAATGATGTAGATGCACATCATTGGGTCCAAGCTATGAAATTTGAGTTAGATTCCATGTATTCCAATTAAGTATGGGATCTTGTAAAGGCGCCTAACGGCATTAAACTTGTTGATTGCAAATGGGTTTACAAGAGGAAGAGAGGGATAGATGGAAAGGTTGAAACCTTTAAAGCAAGGCTAGTGGCGAAAGGGTATACACAAAAGGAAAGTATTAATTATGATGAAACCTTTTCTCTAGTAGCAATGCTTAAATCTATCAGAATTCTCTTATCTACTATTGCTCATTTTGATTATGAGATTTGGCAAATGGATGTCAAGACTGCATTTCTTAATGGCAATCTTGAAGAGGAAATCTATATGATGCAACCGAAAGGTTTCATAGCTAAGAACCAAGAGCATATGGTATGCAAGTTGAAAAGGTCCATTTATGGACCTAAGCAAGCATCTAGGTCATGGAACATCAGATTTGATCAAGCAATCAAGTCATTTAGTTTTGAGCAAAATCTTGATGAACCATGTGTGTACAAAAGACATCGAAATAAAGTAGTAATGTTCCTAGTGCTTTATGTTGATGATATTCTACTCATTAGAAATGATGTAGGGGTAATGTTATTGGTAAAGGTTTGGTTGTCAAGCCAATTTGATATGAAGGACTTGGGTGAGGCTAACTTTATTCTAGGGATCAACCTTTGACGAGATCGCAAGAATAAGATGTTAGGCTTATCACAAGCTGGATATATAGATAAGGTTCTAGAACAGTTTAGCATACAAAACTCAAAGAAAAGATTACTTCCTTTCAGACATGGAGTTCCTCTGTTTAATGACCAAAGACCTAAAAGTCAAGAGGAAGAAGATTTGATGAGACAAGTTCCTTATACTTTGCAGTGGGAAGTCTTATGTATGTAATACTTTGTACTAGACCAGATATTTGCTATTCAGTAGGCATGGTCAGCCGATATCAATCAAATCCAAGACCAAAACATTGGCAAGCTGTAAAACATATTCTCAAGTATCTACAGAGAACGAGAGATTATATGCTTGTTTACCGAAGTGAGGATTTAATACCTATTAGCTATAAAGATTCAGACTTTCAATCGGATCTAGATTTCAAAAAATCCACATTAGGATGTGTTTTCACCTCGGGAGGTGGAGCCATAAGTTGGCGGAGTATTAAATAGTCTTGTATTGCAGACTTCACCATAGAGGCAGAATATGTTGTTGCTTATGAGGCAGCAAAGGAAGCTGTATGGTTCAAGAAATTCCTTTCTGACCTTGGTGTAATGAGAATGGTGTAAGTTCCAATTACATTGTTTTGTGACAACAGTGAAACAATTGCACAATCTAAAGATCCAAAAAATCATAAGAAAGGAAAGCACATTGAGAGATAGTACCATATCATTTGAGATATTGTTGCTCGTCAAGATGTGGTGGTAGGAAAGATTGAAAGTGCAAATAATCTAGCAGATCCATTTACTAAAGCCATGCCTCAAAGGACTTTCGAGTCACATTTGAAGGGAATGGGAGTTAGATTAGTGCACAATAGTTTTTAGGGCAAGTGAGAGATTGTTAGGATTAGTGCCTTTAAATCCTATTGTATGATGTTATGTATGATATTAAGTGTAACATTGTGTATGACATTATGTATGACTTAATATTGTGTTAAATAAAGTTGTTTTGTTATTATTATTATTATCTGAAATAATTGTAACATGAATATTCAGACATTATCACATAGTCCATGAGATGCATAATATGTGATTTATGTGATTTAGTTATAGAAGATATAAGTCACAAGTTCTTTGCAAACTTAGAACTATAGTTCGTAGTCAGTGATGAAATTGGGTATTTCATCTGCGAAGACTATAACATATCAACTACGATGATTTATCT
>NW_027069864.1:4615-22115 GCF_002906115.3 Quercus suber | reverse complement strand
AAGGCCACACTGACTGCAGTTACGGACATTGCCAAGTAGAGGAATAAATCTTCACCCTCCTCAGACGGGCTCAAAAGGGGGGGGGGGGGTTGCTTAGGTAGCGCTTTAACTCCGGAAACGTTGTCTTGCATTCTTCCGTCTAGACAAAGGCTTGCTTTAGGGTTTTGAAGAAAGGAAGACACTTGTCCGTCGCCTTGGAGACGAACCTATTAAGAGCTGCTACTCTTCCTGTAAGAGATTGTACCTCTTTTACCGTCTTTGGAGAAGACATCTCGAGGTTGGCTCTTACTTTCTCAAGATTTGCTTCTATCCCTCTTTGCGAGACCATGAACCCAAGGAATTTCCTTGAGGAAACTCCGAAGGTGCATTTGGATGAGTTTAACTTCATACTATACTGTCTGAGCGTGTTAAATGTTTCCCTGAGGTCAGCAAGGTGGTTTTCTTCTTCTTTGCTCTTGACGAGCATATCGTCGACATACACCTCTACATTTCTTCCAATTTGCTTGCTGAACATTTGGTTTACCAGCCTCTGGTATGTAGCCCCTGCATTCTTCAAACCAAAAGGCATGACCTTGTAGCAGTAAAGCCTCTGGCTGCTGATGAAGGCTGTCTTTTCCTGATCTTCTTCGGCCATTTGTATTTGGTTGTATCCAGAAAAGGCATCCATGAAGGTGAGAAGCTTGTGCCCGGCCGTTGAGTTAACTAACTGATCAATTCTAGGTAGAGGAAAACTATCTTTTGGGTAGGCATTGTTTAAATCCATGAAGTCAACACACATTCTCCACTTCCTATTTGCCTTTTTGACCATAACGACATTGGCCAGCCACTCAGGATAGTGGACTTCTCGAATAAAATTTGCTGCAATTAGTTTATCTACCTCGTCTATAATTGCTTTGTTCCGTTCGGGGGCAAAAACTCTTCTTTTCTGCTAGATGGGTTTCTTCTCAGGGTCTACATTCAGGCGATGCTGGATAATATCTGTTGGGATACCTGGCATATCCTTGTGGCTCAATGTGAACACGTCAAGGCTATTTTTCAGAAAGTTGATAATTTCTTCCTTCGTCTCTGGCTTTAGGTTCGCCCCTACTTGGGTTGTCCTTGATAGGTCTCCTTCGACCAGCTTTATCATTTCCAGCTACTTGACTATCTCCGGTGATTTATCTTCGATTATCCACATGTGGTACTCCTCTAAGGCCAGGACTGCCTGGTAACATTCCCTTGGCAACACTTAGTCCCCTCTTATTTCTTCGACCCCTTGTTCCGTTGGAAATTTCACCTTCAGGCAGTACGTGGAAGTAGCAGCTTTCCAGCGATTGAGGGTAGGTCGTCTTGTTATCACATTGTAGGACGAGGGTGAGTCTACCACTAAAAAATTGTGTTTGTTGGTTACCTGGTGGGGGTAAGAGCTGGCGGTCATTGTCAACGTTACAATTCCACAGGGGTACGCCCTGTCTCCGCTAAAATTGATGAGTGGAGATTCAAAAGGACGGAGCCTTTTCAGGTCCATCTTTAATTGCTGGAAGACGGAAAGGTAGATGATGTTCGCCGAGTTCCAGTTGTCTACTAGGACCCTTCTTGTATTGAATCCCTCGATCAAGACCATAATGACTAGTGGGTCGTCATGAGGTTGCTTTATTCCCCTGGCATCCTCTTTTGAAAAGTACATATCTTGGTTTATCCGTCTTTGCTTTAGGGGAGGTAGGCTGTGGACACTATTTACCTACCTTTGGTGCAACTTTTTGAGGGATCTGAACGACCCTCATGTGGTTGGTCCTCCTGTGGTGGTTTTAATCTCTCCTATTGCGCTCTGTGGACGAGGTGGTAGATGGTCGTCGTCTTTTTGGGAACTTCCGTGTTGGTCTTTCTTACCGTCTCTATACTTCCTGGAATCTCCCATTTTCATATACTTCCGTAGTTTTCCTTTCCGTATAAGTTCTTCTATCTGTTCCTTCAAATCTCAGCAATCCTCTGTGTAATGGTCGTAGTCTTTATGAAAACGGTAGTATTTCCTCTTGTCGCGTACACTAGGTGACGAATGAAGTGGCCTGGGCCACTTGAGATATTGTTCGTCCTTAATCTCTGTCAAGATCTGGTCGACAGGCATCACTAAAGGAGTGAACTTCATAGGTCGAGGATTTTTGTCATTTTTTCATCTGTTTCCTTCGTCATTCTGTCTGTCCACTCGGTCTCTTTTTCATCCTCTTCTGTCGTCTTCCTTTTCCTTCCTCATGTCCTTTGGCTTTTTTGCTCCATCTATTATGGCTAAAGCGTCTTCGGTGTTCATGTACTTCTATGCTTTCAAGAGTGCTTCTGCCATCGTCTTGGGGGGATTTTTTGCCAAGGAAACCACAAAGTCTCTAGATTTTAACCCCGCCTTAAAGGTCGTAAGCTACACCTTATCGTCTGTTTCATCCACCTCCAGCATTCCTCGGGTGAAGCATGTTACATAGGATCTCAATGTTTCCTTCTCTCCTTGTTTGATGGTGAGCAAATGGTCAGCAGTTCTCTTTGGTCATTGCCCGCCAACAAAATGACAAACAAAAGAACTGCTTAGCTGCTCGAAGTTATCAATGGATGACGTTGGCAATTTGTTGAACCACTCCCTAACTGCCCCCTTGAGGGTAGTGGGAAAGGAGCGGCACAGAATCTCGTCAGGGAGTTGTTGGAGACCCAGAGTTGTCTTGAATGTATTCAGGTGATCCAACGGATCTTTCAATCCGTCAAAGGGCTCAAATTGGGGTAGACCGAACTTGGAAGGTACTGGGCACTCCTGTACTGCTAAGGTAAAGGGTGAATCAGTCTTCCTGACGATTCTGTTCAAACTCTGATTCGTCTTTCCCTTGATGGCATTTCTAAGCTCGTCCATCTCCTTCTGCATTTCCCTGAGGAGATCTGAGTTCACTTTTTCTGGAGTGCTGGTTCGCCTTTTGTTACTATCTTCATCGTCGTCTCTATTGACTTCTATGCGGTTGTCTTCTTGTTGCAGCCGCTGCCTTATTTCCTGGTTCTGCTCGGTAAGTTTCTCCACAGTGGCTACGAGTGATTGGATTTGTAGGGCCAATGCAGCAGGATCCTAGTCAACATGGGATTCCATCTGGACTTATGAGTCGAATGGAACAGTACTCTCAAATCACGTGCTGAAGAGTTAAAGTTTGTTCCCCACAAACGGCGCCAAACTGATGATGCTCGAGATCGTCAGTCAAATCACTCGTCTAGATGGTCGTCCTTATGCCAACCTGACCTTGAAAACAATATGGAACATCGGTGTGATACTTGCGACAAGATCTTCGATGCTAAAGTCAGAATGATTAGAGTAAGAATGGAAAAGAAAATATATCAATTACTGAGAACTAGAGTTTTTGTGTACCTCCCTCTTGGTTCTTGAGAATGCATATATATAGATGTTTCCTCCTCCTTTCTAGCCATTGGTTCCTCTTAATGGCAATATCATTTCTGGATCTGTAACGTCCCTGTGGAGTATTAAATGGAATCATATATCTTCAACGGTATGGAAATCCATTAGTGGTCTTGTAACACTTCGTCATTAACGAAGTGGTGATGGTCTTGTCCTTGTTAGGTAGTCTGTCCAAGGCCGAGTTAATCCCAAGGATATTTTCGATCGTCGTCCTTCATCCGTGTGGACAAAGGTATATTTGGGACTATCACTAAAGTTATTTGGTTATGTGTGCATAATTTTTATCTTTTCTTTTTTTCCCCTTGCTTTCTTTGGATTAGAGAATATTTTTTTGTCATTAAAGTTTGGAATTATTTTTATTTTATTCTTTCAAATTTTAAATTTTAAATTTTTCATTTTGACTTTTTATGTTTGATTTTATTTTTATATTAATCATACATTCCATTTTTGTTCAAAATCAAATCACTTAATGCATAATCCCATTACGAAATATCGTTTATATATTGCCAAGTTTCATCAAATTGTTGACAAAAATAAATGGTGAAACCGTTATGAAATGACATAAAATGACAAAATGAAAATTTTAAAACGTAAAAAATCAAAGTAAAAGCAACTTCAACTTTAAGGGCCAAAAATATGTACTTTAATTTTAATTTTAATTTTTAATATAAAAGAATGAGATAAGCTACCAGTCATGAGAATCCTATGGGGGTGATCATCATAACTAATACATCTATTGAGGAACTGATACAATGATACTTGTGGGGCCAGAAAATCGGGTAGTCTTGGCCCACTCCAAGCCAGTCCCAAATGGCCCACGTCAAGGATGCATGATGAGTCCGAGGATGAAAGCGCGAAGACCAACCCTCGAGGAGCATATCCGAGGATGACCCTGTCCTCGGGTGTCGAGACCTCGGAAGAACATGAGGACCACCCCACCAAGGACTCCTTGAATATCTGAGGAGGAGAGAACCCAGTGCCACGCGTCGGCGACGGGAGCACAGCGTAGGAGCAAGCCTTAGGTGAGCTGTCACCTCCGCATTAAATACGCTCACCTAACCCCCCTGGCCACATTAATGGGGATGTAACCCCTTGACAGGGCAACATCGATCATGGTGAGCCACTTGAGTACGGATAAGACCTCTGATGGGATGAAGGGTCAGAGCGGAGGCCAATAGATGATCAACAGAAGGAAGGAGAAGATAAGAGAAAAAGAACGATATAAGAAAGGCGAGCAAAGTAATTAGGGGAGACTTTTTTGGGATCATTCAAGGGAATGACATAGAAGAACTTAGAGGTAGTGTTAGTTTCAGGGAGAGGGGTCTCCTCGGACGAGTGCCGAGGAACTACCCTCAGTTGTAAACTGGGCTCACTCCCCTTCAATGAAAAAGAAGTGATTTGTATTCCGTTGCTAGTCTGTTAGAGCCTAAACCTTCGATCCACTCTCTAAAAATATATTGTTGGGGAACCTTTCTAAACTGAGTCCCTACAATTGGCGCCGTCTGTGGGAAGGATTAGTGCACTGGCAGGCGCAATGGGCGATCGTTCTTAAGTGGTCGTTTTACAGAAGATTGGTAGTGACGCATCAAAAAAAAAAAAAACATTGTAGAAAAGTAGAAGATTCAAAGTAGAAGATTCAACAGAAAAGAAAAGAAACTTGATATTATTTTATTAAACGGAAAGTACAAGATACAAACAGAGGCTCAGGCAGGCGTGTTTTACAACTATCTTTACAAGCTAATTCTACAAACAGAGGCCCAGGTAGACCTGTTCTAAAACTAGCTAGAGGAAAGGGGGCTGAGGCTAGCCTGCTTTAAGGCCACCAACAACTCCTTATCCGGTGCGGCAGAGCTAGAACAAAGAGAGGAGCCGATGCAGGTGCTCCAGGAAGCCCTCTCCCATGATGTTCCCTTGATTCTCTCCAATCCTTACGAGCGTTGGCCGTTGGAGACGGCAACACTCGGGCACCAGCTATGACATGAGTTCACGCGTCTCCTCTGGCAGGGGTGTGCCCTGGGGAGGAGAGTTAGATACTTCAGGGACATCCCTCCTGGCCACCGCGCATGGCACTATCAGGGTTACGCCGAGGCTCTGCCACGCCGGAAGTCTGATAGGGGCTGCAGTCACGACGGCTCTTGGCCGGGGCGGTAGGACCTTTGGCCTGTGTGTCCTCACACCAACCCAGGGCCGCCCCATATCTCCCAACTCTGGTCACAATCCTGGCAAAGTTATTAAAAGGACGTGTTTCTAGTTGCATTGGGAAGTTCATGAAGTGTGGAGAAACCCTTCCCCCGGAAAGCCTTATATATAGAGGATGAAGACTGGTGGGAATTAATCCACATAGAATTCGAAGAGAGAATTATCAGCAGTACTGATCACGAAGATACCAAATCCCAAGGGGACCGTAGACCACTGGATTTGTATCAATTCACGAGGATATTAATGAAGGCGTGTCTCGCGCACCGAAACGTCAAGCGCGAAGCACGAACTGCCAAGGGACGCCTCGTAAATGAAAAATATGGGGACTTGAATTGAAGGCGAGGTCAAAGCCACGTGTAAGATCATAGTCTGACCCGAGGAGGAATCGTCTCCAATAAAGCGGTCCGAGGACAAACCCCTTCTTACAGAGGAATGGAAGCGTTAGACAGAACCAAGGCATTGCATGGTCCTCGGACTCAAGCCTATGGAGAAACTAACCGCTCAGCTATACCTGGGTACTAGACAGAACCAAGGCATTGCATGGTCCTCGGACTCAAACCTGTGGGGAAACTAGATACTTACAGAAGAATGGAAGCGTTAGACAGAACTAAGGCATTGCATGGTCCTCAGACTCAAGCCTATGGGGAAACTAACCGCTTAGCTATACCTGGGTATTAGACAGAACCAAGGTATTGCATGGTCCTCGGACTCAAGCCTATGGGGAAACTAACCGCTTAGCTATACCTGGGTACTAGATAGAACCAAGGCATTGCATGGTCCTCGGACTCAAACCTGTGGGGAAACTAGATACTTACAGAAGAATGGAAGGGTTATACAGAACCAAGGCATTGCATGGTCCTCGGACTCAAGCCTATGGGGAAACTAACCGCTCAGCTATACCTGGGTACTAGACAGAACCAAGGTATTGCATGGTCCTCGGACTCAAACCTGTGGGGAAACTAGATACTTACAGAAGAATGGAAGCGTTAGACAGAACCAAGGCATTACATGGTCCTCGGACTCAAGCCTATGGGGAAACTAACCGCTCAGCTATACCTGGGTACTAGACAGAACCAAGGTATTGCATGGTCCTCGGACTCAAACCTGTGGGGAAACTAGATACTTACAGAAGAATGGAAGCGTTAGACAGAACCAAGGCATTACATGGTCCTCGGACTCAAGCCTATGGGGAAACTAACCGCTTAGCTATACCTAGGTACTAGATAGAACCAAGGCATTGCATGGTCCTCGGACTCAGACCTGTGGGGAAACTAGATACTTACAGAAGAATGGAAGCGTTAGACAGAACCAAGGCATTGCATGGTCCTCGAACTCAAGCCTATGGGGAAACTAACCGCTCAGCTATACCTGGGTACTAGACAGAACCAAGGTATTGCATGGTCCTCGGACTCAAACCTGTGGGGAAACTAGATACTTACAGAAGAATGGAAGCGTTAGACAAAACCAAGGCATTGCATGGTCGTCGGACTCAAGCCTATGGGAAAACTAACCGCTCAGCTATACCTAGGTACTAGACAGAACCAAGGTATTGCATGGTCCTCGGACTCAAACCTATGGGGAAACTAGATGCTTACAGAAGAATGGAAGCATTAGACAAAACCAAGGCATTGCATGGTCCTCGGACTCAAGCCTATGGGGAAACTAACCGCTCAGCTATACTTGGGTACTAGACAGAACCAAGGTATTGCATGGTACTCGGACTCAAACCTGTAGGGAAACTAGATGCTTCCAGAAGAATGGAAGCGCTAGACAGAACCAAGGCATTGCATAGTCCTCGGACTCAAGCCTACGGGGAAACTAACTACTTCAAAATATCCTAAATTAGGAAAGGATCAAGCCCTACCTAACCCTTGAGACATAAGAGGGCTGCCCATGCATACATTCTTTCCCCTTATCATTGTTACTGGCGCAATTGGCCGACATATAATTCAAGCTAAAATCGTGCAAATCAAAAGAAAAGAGGGAAAGCAAGCAGCGTGTAAACAAATAAGCAATTAAAATCAATAGAAAGGGAAATTAAACTCCCATTACAACAAAGTGTCCATGGAGGTCGTGTGGCAAGAGCCACCTTACATAAAAATAGAAGGGAGAAGGATAACAAAATAAAGTAAAATGACATAAAGGCATAGACAAGGGTCAAGAAGGCAGCAAAAGCAGGATGAACCAAGGTGCCAGGGAATCTACCCCTTCTGCTCAGGCTGGACAAGGGCAACCTCTGGGTCCTCCGAGCCCTGGCTTAAGGGGACGCCCTGCAAGGGCATGGCGAGAACGGCTGCTTCCTCGGTGGCGGGAATTTGAGCATCGGAAGGGACCTCCACTATCTCTTGGGGCACCTCCTCGCTCGGATGCTCCCTTAGTTCAGCAGCCCCCACCTCCTCAACAATCTCCCCAGCCTTAGCGCCATCAGGGGCGACCTCGCGGATAGCAGGGGGTAGTACACTCTCTCCGCCTTCAACAGGTCGGACGAGGCCTCCACCCCAGCTTGTTTGAGGGCCTCAGCCCAGACTTGGGAGCAGTATCGCCTACATACCCCCGGGACTTGAGCTTTATAGAGGGCCTCTACCTCAGCCACCCCCTCAGCGTAGGCTGCGGTCTCAGCCGCCTCCTTGGCAGTCAGGGCCATATCCTTGCCAAAATCCGCCTCGTCTTTAGCCCGCTGAGCCTGGTCTCTGGCCCACTCTGCCTCCCTCTAGGCCCCCTCGGCCGCAATCACCTTAGCCTGCAGATCTGCGATCAGATCCCTCGTGGTCTGCAGCTGCTCCTCTGCCTCGCCTAGGCACCTTGTCTGCTCCTTCGCCTGGTTCTGGGCACCCTCAAGACCGGACACTGCACTATCCCGGGCCCTGGTCATCGCCTTCAAGTCCTCTCGGGCCTTGGCGAGGTTAGCCTCAGAATTCTTCAGAGCCCGGGTGGCCTGGAAGCGCCAATCACGCTCCTGGTCGAAGGCCTTCCCCTGGTCGTTCGCCGCCCCCTCCAATCTATAGATGGCCTGGACAGCCTGCCAGAGTAACCGATGCACTATAAGCCTAACAAAGAAAAGAGGGGGAAGCAAAAAGTAAAGGAAAGGGAGTCAAAGTTCTAGTCCTTACCATCCCCAGGTACCGCTTAAGGCTGATAAAGACCTACTTACTCCTTATAGAGTCTAGCTCGGCCATATCCGCTGGGAGCAGCAGGCACCTCTCCAACGCGTCGGCCACATGCGAACCTTTACCCTCATTGAAGTCCCTGAGGGAGGCATCATCCTTCAGGGGCTCCCCAAGGAGCATCGGAGCCGGGAGCGAAGCCTGAGCCTCGGACGTGGTGTCGACGACCTGTCTGTCCTAGCTCTTGCCGCCTATCTTAAGCTGCTTGGACGGCCGCAGAGTGTTGTCCTCCTTCTGCGAGGACACCGTCTTATCCTCCATAGGCCTTTTTCCCTTATCCTTCTTCTTCTTGGGGTCGGCAGGCACGGTCCTAGAAGGCAGGCCCGTCTGGGAAGGAGGAGGAGGAGGAGGGGGAAGCCTTTGCTCAGCGGAAGTCGACCTAGTCTTAGGAGGAGGAGGGGGAAGCTTCTGCTGGGACTTCCCCCGTTGGCCTTCAATCAGGTCCAACAAGCTGGTGGTGGGCTTCCTCTTGTAACCCATCGCTGGCAGAGGAGGGGCTTCTGAAGCAAAGAGGTCTACTTCGGTCAAACAAGAGTCGCCCAAGTCCCTGGGAGGGTCCTCGGACTGATCAAGCTGTGCGAAAACGTCGAACGCGTCCTCTTCTCTCTTTGGATCCTCCTCGGCAAATGCTTGGGAAGAAGAAGGGACGGCTACAGTAACAACTTCTGGTTCTGAGGGCTCCTCGGGTAACTGAAACCCGTCCTCGGTCACAGTAATCCTTTGAAGCCGAGGATCGTTGGCTCGAATCACGTGCTTTGGAACCGAGAGTGATTTCTGGACAGGTTTATACCCCAAGATTTTGTGGGCAGCCCTAACTTGATTTTCGTCTTCGTTTATATAAACCGACGCCCTCAGCACCTTCTGCAAATCTTCCCGGTTGACCAAATGGAAGTGGCGCTCAAAAGCGTGCGGATCTGCAAACGGAAAGCACCACCGCGTTAGTAAAAAAAAAGGGGGAAGAAAAAAGACGAGAACTTGAAACCCCTCCTATTTCCTACTGCCCCACCTGGTATTCCCTCTGTTGTTGGGCAGTGAAGGCCATCGTGCCACTCCCCTGACACGATGAGGAAATCCTCGTTGAGCCCCTTGCTGGACTCAGGGAGGCACTGAATGAGCCGCACCCTGTCGTCCCCCGTCTTCAGGTAATAAGACTTGCCCTTAAGGAGCTGAAGGTTGTAGCACCAGTTCACGTCATGGTGGGTCAACCTTAGCCCCATCTTCTCGTTCAGGGAGTCCACGCAGCTCAGAATCCTAAAGACGTTTATCCCATACTGGGTAGGGGCCAACCGGAAGTGCGTGAGGTAGTCTCTCATCACCGGCCCCATGGGGATCGTCATCCCCCCTTCAAGGAAGGCGACAATGGGAATTACCACCTCGCCCTCCCGTCTGTGTAAGCGCCAATCCCCGTCCTCACAATATCTCAGACCTACATTGCCGGAAATTCTGTAGTCGGCGATGAATTTCTCCATCGCCTCCTCAGTATCGACGTATTTCTTAAACCTACCCATCCTAGTTGACGCCTAAAAGAACTAAGAAAGAACAGGTGAAGGAGAAGAAGGGGTAATGAGGGATAGAGCGACTTACTAGGAAGAGGTGGAGCTCCTCGGACAGGCTTTTTGTGCTGTAGATGTAAGTGAGAGTATGTCTGAACTCAGGAAGGACGAGCAAGAATTCTTGATTGCAAGTAAGGAACAGGAAGAAGCGGTTCGTATGGGTATTTATACCCCAAATCGAAGAGCCATGCGGGTTTTCCCGCCCATAAATGCGAGACAAACCTCCACCGTTGGATTGGTAACGCTTCATTAGACGTGGGGAGCACAGAGCCACCTGAATTTAATGATGGGCACGTTACGCGCTCCGAAACGTCAGCGACATGCCTTAGGCAGATGAATAGACCCCAGTACTGACGGGGGGTAAGGCCGAGGATGTCAAAATCCTTCTCCCTACCTGAGGTTGCATGCAGCAAGATTTTGAGGGGCTATTGTGGGGCCAGAAAATCGGGTAGCCTTGGCCCACTCCAAGCTAGGCCCAAATGGCCCACGCCGAGGATGCATGATGAGTCCAAGGATAAAAGCGCGAAGACCAACCCTCGAGGAGCATATCCGAGGATGACCCTGTCCTCGGGCGTCCGAGACCTCGAAAGAACACGAGGACCACCCCACCAAAGGACTCCTTGAATATCCGAGGAGGAGAGGGCCCAGTGCCACGTGTCGGCGACGGGAGCACGGCGAAGGAGCAAGCCTTAGGTGAGCTGTCACCTCCGCATTGAATGCGCTCACTTAACCCCCCCTGGCCACATTAATGGGGATGTAACCCCTTGACAGGGCAACATCGATCATGGTGAGCCACTTGAGTACGGATAAGACCTCTGATAGGACGGAGGGTCAGAGCGGAGGCCAATGGATGATCAACAGAAGGAAGGAGAAGATAGGAGAAAAAGAACGATATAAGAAAGGCGAGCAAAGCAATTAGAGGATACTTTTTTGGGATCATTCAAGGGAATGACGTAGAAGAACTTAGAGGTAGTGTTAGTTTCAGGGAGAGGGGTCTCCTCGGACGAGTACCGAGGAGCTACCCTCAGTTGTAAACTGGGCTCACTCCCCTTCAATGAAAAAGAAGTGATTTGTATTCCATTGCTAGTCTGTTAGGGCCTAAACCTTTGATCCACTCTCTAAAAATGTATTGTTGGGGAACCTTTCTAAACTGAGTCCCTACAATACTAGAGGAGGTTAGATCATAATTATAAATTTAAAAGAAAATAATATATATATATATATATATATATATATATATTTAAAGTTGTGTGATTCTATTGATAAGATGATAAGGGACTTCATTTGGGGATTAACTGAGGAGAAGAGGAGGATGCACATGGTTAAGTGGAGCACCATTACTCTTCCTAAAGAGCTTGGGGATTGGGGTTATGTTCAATGAAGCATAGAACCAAGCTATGTTAGCTAAGTTATGTAGGAGGCTTGCTCAAGAGGAAAGGATGTCGTGGGCAAGAATGCTACAAGCTAAATATTTGTGTCCTAACAGGATGACTGAGGAGGGAAGAAAGTTGCCTTGCTCTCGGATTTGGGCAGCCTGCAAAAGGGGGGACCAATTTATGTGAAAGGTCTGAGATGGATAGTGAAGAATGGTGATTTAGTTAATATGGATGGACTTTTGGCTTCCTAAAGGGAGGTTAAGAGAGCTCATTGAAGGACCCCTTTCCAGGGGGGAGGCTGAACTAACAGTTAAACAATGCTTTGATAAGAACAATGATTGGATCCTATCTAGCATCTCCTTTGATCTTCCTAAAAGTGTTCTAAACTCTATTCTGGCCACTCCTTCTCTTTTGACCCCCACTCAGTTGATGAACTCATGTGGGCATTCTCAAAGAATGGTTTTTTCTCCCTCAAATTAGCTTATCTCATTGCTAGGGGATTAAACCTCTTGAACCTGAACACTATGTCTTTCAATTGGGTTTGGAAGACTGATACTCCTCCTAAGGTTCAGTTCTTCCTGTGGCTTTGTCTACATGGTAGCCTACCCCGACTGAAGTGTTGGGTTCAAGAGGTTTAATTCTTGATCTAGTGTGTAAGATATGCAGCAAGGAGATTGAGTCTATTGAACACCTCTTAAAGGGCTGTAACTTTGCCCACAACTTTTGGCAGCAAGTACAAGTTCCTATCTGCACTGGTAGCTTATTTACCCTTCCTTTTAAAGAATGGATGGAACTAATTGCAGGGACCTAACGAATGTCACAGTGAAAGGCATACCTTGGAGGATTATTTTTTCCTTGGGGGCTTTGGCAACTGTGGTTGCATAGGGAATAATTATGTTTTAGAACAGGAACTATAGACAATCAGTGTTGGAAAAAATGTTTTAGGTATAGCACTGAAATTTTTGCTATTGGGCTGGAAGCTAGGATCAAACCAACCAAAACTATCATTCCTGTGGGGTGGGAGAAGTTACCAAGGGGCTGGTTGAAGTTGAACTCTGATGGTTCAGCTCTGAAGAACCCAGGCAAGGCGGGTGGAGGAGGTTTATTTCGTGATCATGAAGGTAAATGGGTGAAGGGATATGCTAGAGGGATCGGACACACCAACAGTTTCATGGCTGAATTGTGGGCGTTGAGAGATGGATTAAATCTAGCTAGGGAGATGGGAGTGAACAAACTTATCATTGACCTTGATGCTTTGAGTATTGTTTTGCTTATGAATAATGAAGCTGAAAATATCATGATGGAACCATTACTTTCTGATTGCAGGAGCCTCTTGAAGCAAATCTCAAAGAGCACGTGCTTCATGCCTACTGTGAAGCCAATTAATGTGCAGATGCTTTGGCCAAGCTAGGAGCGCATTCTAGTACTCATTTTGTTGTTTTTAGTAACCCACCATCTGTGGTGGAGACTTTGTTAGCTTTTGATAATGCTAGCATGTTTTGTAATAGACTTGTAAATTCCTAGTTTAATATTATATTGTGGTTTACCAAAAAAAAAAGATTATATTAATGAGCAACTAAAATTGACTTTAAAACATTTTGCAAGAATTGAAATCTAATAAGTACCTTTCTTTGGTGAGTATGTGGATTTGTTGGTTTTTAACTGGATGACTAAGTCCATAAGGTTCTTCTCAAAAAAAAAAAAAAAAAAAAAATCCATGAGGTCATTATGTTAAAAGATACAGCGGCTTATTCAGTTTCTTGTTTTGTTTCCCATTATTTTTACCTTTTTGTTAATTATTTTCCCAGTTTTTAATAGATAGTTAGATACAGAGGTCTCCCAAATAATATAAATTACCCCCCTCCTGCAAAAATGGATTAATCTTTTAAGGGACTTAAATTTTTTATAATATCTCATAAAAAATAACAGCACTGTAAATAGATTATACAAATGAAGTTAACAAATAATTAACAAAAAAGTAAAAGTAATGGAGAACATATTTTTACAGTTTTCAAACCTGATCAGTTCGACTTTGGTTCAAATGGTTCCTTGCATTTTTGGCATATAACAATTTATAGAGTTAAAAACTATATTGGTGAGAGGTTCCTAGTTAACTGGGTCGGATCGTGTGGTCTCATCCGAGTTTGAAAACCTTGAGATAAAAAAATAAATTGAATCAAGAAGTTCTCTATATTTTTAATTTAGTTTATATTCCACCAAATATGAAAATTTTCAGTCATTTTTCAAGCAAATAGAAAAGTAATACATAATTATGTTTGAAATTGTGTGTGTCTATATGATTTGAGTTTCATACAATCTTATCTGGTTCTAAAGTTTCGACCTCCACTAGAAAAGATTTTCAGTTCCATCCCTAATTACAATAACGGAAAATGGAGAATTTGAACCTTAAACGCATTAGGAAGTGTCTGCTCTTGGCTCACACTTATAAGTAGTAGAATTTCGTTTTTATTTTTTTTAAGTAATAGTAGAATTTCATCTCTTTACATTAAAAGCGTAGAAAAGCACCCTAAATACAGGTTATTTGTATCGAGATTTTGAAAAGTAATAACATCTATATCCTCATTCTTGTTAAAGAAAATCACACATGTCATCATTCATACAAAATAAAAAATGACATATCATCCATTCAGGGGGGGGGGGGGGGGGGGGGTGTTGGGGGGTGTGGAAGGGGGGAAGGGAGACATATGTCATCTTAATTCTTCTTGCTACAATTTTTGTTTCACATTTCTTAAAATATCTCACAAAGAAAAATGTTAGGGACTCATCATTTTCATAACAATTTCAAAACGAATCTCAAGTGGCAAACTGTTTACCAAAATAAAACCTAACAAATTATCACTTAAACTTTTTTGTGAAAATATTGTAACATAATAGTTCTCATTTCACAAATAGTGACCCAGGAAACAATTCACAAATCATAGCTAGTAAAACAAACCAATATGAGTGGGTGTAATTTAATTATTGGGTAGTTGAAAGTAAACATCTAACTTCATTCTTTGCCTCATTCTAGAAAAAGAGAGAGAGGGAAAGAGAAAGAGAAAGATAGAAACCTATCATTCTTTGGCTCATGGTCACAAGGCAATGCAAGGACATTGTTCATTGGGAGATTCACAAAGAGTAAATTGACCCCTTCTCCTGAAGAAGAAGATGGATTGGACCGCTCCTCTCAATGTATTCCTTTTGTTTTTCCTTCAATAAAACTTTTTTTATTTCAATCCTATAAGGGGGAAAAAAGGAGTCATAGTCACAAGGCAATGCAAGGACAATATTATTACTTGTTTAATTGGGCGATTCACAAAGAGTAAAGTAGATTGATAGCAATTTATGCCTCACAAAAATGCTGTGGAGGGAACCACGTTAAAAGGATGATGCATGGTTTAAACGGGTCGGTCATCAGTCAAGATATGGTGTAAAACCTTCCTAAAATTGTTGGACCTAATTTGTCTCTTCCTCTTCTTGATTGTTTAAGATTTAAGATTACGGTATAAAGTATTAACACGTGCAATGAAATACAACAGCTGATCAAAAGTCAAAAGCAAACGAAACAAGTATGATATAATTTCTTTACCAAAATTATGCACACAAGGTTTTCTTTGTTCATGATGGAGGATTTAAAGAATGAATTTTTAGGGATCGAGAAAATCGACCACGCATCAATTGATGCATGTAATACCACCAACTAGGGGTCATTTAGGAAATGACGTGACGAATCAATGCCTAAATTCAAGGTTTGAGAAAACTTATATATGGATTATTGCCTTTCAATATATCTATTCTTTGAAACCATTGGTGCTATAGGTGGAGCTTAGTTTATTTTTTTTTTTTTAAATAAAAATAAAAATAAGGAAAAGTTGAGCTTAATTAGTCTTGTCATGATTCAACACATTGGAGGGGAATGTTTGTGGTCTAAACTCCAAAGTAGAGCAAACTTATAAATATCATTTTGGTTTAGTTGAGAGAACGAAATATCTTATTATCAATACAATATATTGTTTCAGTGTTATCAATGTATATGAGATGTGTTTTAGTTATTTTCGGTATAATTTTTTGTATTGGATCAGGAGGTATGTAATGGGTGAGTATGTAATCCCTATAATGTTCCTGGCTGAAATAACAAAAAATTGACAAAATTATTTTTTAATTTTCTTTTAAAGAAATATGCTTTCATAAACTGAGCTAACAAGTCCCAACATATCTCACTTTTCGCTTGTAATTAAACAATCTCTCTTTTTTTTTTCTTTTTTTTTTTCTGAGAATAATTAAACAATCTCAAATCATAAAATCCTGGCATTGAATTATCATCCTCTACAACACCATCGGCTTCGATGCCATGACCACCAGCCACTGAACGTGGTTCTATTTGGTTTTTAAATAACTTTATTTTTTCCCAAAAAAAAGTTATATACATTAAAGAATAAATTTTATTTATAGACATAAAATAAAATTAATTGGGATTCATNCTGCAAGTTCTTTTTTTTTTTTTGATGCGTCGCTACCAACCTTCCGTAAAATAACTACTTAGGAACGGCTGCCCGTTGCGCCTGCCAGTGCACTAATCCTTCCCACAGACGGCGCCAATTGTAGGGACTCAGTTTAGAAAGGTTCCCCAACAATACATTTTTAGAGAGTGGATCAAAGGTTTAGGCCCTAACAGACTGGCAACGGAATACAAGCCCGCCTTCTTCCATTGAAGGGAAGTGAACCCAGTTTACAACTAAGGGTAGCTCTTCGGCACTCGTCTGAGGAGACCCCTCTCCTTGAAACTAACACGACCTCTAAGTCCTTCTATGTCATTCCCTTGAATGATCCAAGAAATCCCCCCCTCCTAATTGCTTTGCTCGCCTTTCTTATATAGTTCTCTTCCTCCTATCCCCTTCTTCCTTCTGTTGATCATCTATTGGCCTTCCCTCTGACCGTCCGTCCCATCACAGGTCTTATCCGTACTCAAGTGGCTCACCACGATCGATGTTGCCCTGTCAAGAGGTTACATCTCCATTAATGCGGCCAGGGGGGTTAGGTGAGCTCATTCAATGCAGAGGTGACAGCTCGCCTAAGGCTTGCTCCTTCGCCGTGCTCCCTTCGCCGACGCGTGGCACTGGGCCCTCTCCTCCTCGGATATTCAAGGAGTCTCCTTTGGTGGGTTGGTGCTCGTGTTCTTCCGAGGTCTCGGACGCCCGAGGACGGGGTCATCCTCGAATATGTTCCTCAGGGGTTGGTCCTCGCGCTTTCATCCTCAAACCCTTCATGCATCCTCGGCGTGGGCCATTAGGCCTGGCTTGGAGTGGGCCAAGGCCACTTGTTTTTCTGGCCCCACAAATATAATTGATGGAAAATTAGTGTGTAATTGGAAAGAAACTTGGCATGAAATTGAAGTGGATAAGAAATCTAAGATATTTGGCATTAAATTATAATTCAATTAGAATGACATTTAGTATTAAATTATAGTTTGATTAGAAGGATATTTGCCACAAAATTGGAGTGCACTTAGAACCTAATTTGGATTCTTAATTGAGTTTCTACTTTAATATTTTATATATGACTAACTCTTAAATTAATAAATCATATATAACATATAAAAGGTTAAAGCATAATCAAAATCCAAATTAGTTTATAATTATAGTATAATTTTCCGCCAAATGTCTAATTTAATTTCTTAATTTTTGTGCAAAATGACCCATTCATAATACTCAACATGAAAGTCAGGGTGACCATTTCACTTACCTAGGCAAGATCACCCCATCAATATTGCTGTTGAATATTTCCATACATAAG
>NW_027069864.1:0-4156 GCF_002906115.3 Quercus suber | reverse complement strand
CTTTTAAATTATTGTTGCTCTTCTGTTTGAATGGACTAGTTCCATATATATTGATGCGTATAGGTCTTGCACTGCCACCATTTTATTACCATAGTACTTATATGTTGATGTTTTCATTAGCCTCATTTACTTTCTTGAACCGAGTTTGCCTTTTTTGTCTGCAGCATGGGCTTTCTAAAATATCCCCAAGCATTTCTTCATGTACTTCAAACTGTTATAGAGATCACAAGTTACAGATTTATCCTCTTCACAGCTGGCTTTGAAGCTTTAGATGCAGCTGTCCGTATGATTGTTGCAGAAGCATCATCATGTTCAAGTCAAACACAGCTCAGTGAAGATTGCATCTCTCTCTTTAGCAGTCAGCTCTTTTGCTTCACTGGGTATGTTTCTTCAAATATTAGGAAACTTGTTGGAAGAAGATGACTACTGTTAATAGAAAGTTATCAGATTCAAAAGATGATTGCAATCTATCAATTTATGCATTTTATTTGATATCAAACACATAACTGGCACCCACTATAGTGCCAATGGCTTTTCGGACAAATGGCACTTCCACCTCCCATGATGGGTTGGGAGGTGAAGGTGGGGGTTCGAGTCCTCTCCGGTGTTGAGTATTTACCTAGGGAAAAAAAATGTGCACTCTAGGATTGCATAGACAATTAGAAAAATGGGGATTTCTGCTATTTTTCCTGAGCACTTGCCAATACTTGCAGAAAGCTGCTCATCATCTGCTAATGATTTTCCAAGCTACTTCAAGCAAGGTGTCTTATAATGGGTATACGGATAGGTTAGATAATAATTTGAGTATTTTTTTACTGTTCTTGTGTGGTAGGGTTTAACTAATGTTTTTAATATTTATATGCTAAGTTATAGAATGTTATAGGAGTATTTTCATGGTATTTCTTGATATATATATGTATCCTACGCCTGTGGACACTGGTGCCACTTGGTAAGGTAACAATGGTATGTCTTATCTCCATTGCTGGAACCTTTTAATCAGGTGAATATCCTGCTATGTAATAATGATTGAGCACTCATTTAAAAGCATAAGCAGTTACAATTATATATAGCTCTCAAAGAGGGGGAGAGATTATCATTTTTTTCATTGAGTAAATGGCATTGTGCTGTTATCAAGTTAATTATGTGCCTGAAGTTATTGTAGGAAGCAGAGCTTTAGCTGAAAAGATATTTAGCGTTTTGAGGGTTCGGCAAATTATAGTAAATAGTGCTTTAAAGCTCTGGATTTATGAATAGTAAATTGTAAAGCTTTTTCCTAAAAACTCAAAATTTCAGTTTTTCCATGTAAAGCTTTGGAGGAGCTTAAAACTCTTTTGTAGAGCTTACCAGACACTAGCATTTTTGTTTATTTTTTTATTTATTATTTTTCTTAAAGAGCTTTTTAGCTCTATCAGCTCTCTAAGGCTCTGCTTAAGGCAAGCCAGACAGAACCTAGAAATTATTTTTGCAAGTTGCATTATCTGTTTCATCGTACATCTGCATAAATGCAGATGCAGATGGAACTTCTTAAATGGTGCCATTTGCAATATGTAAAAATGTCAATCTATTATAATTAAAATTAAATTCACCAGGTTGAGTAGATAATTCAGAGCCTGCAAACTAATATTTAATTTAATTATGTTGTCATTAGTAAAATAGGTCCACATGCAAAAGATGTGCTTTAACACTAGTTTTTGAAAAAGCAATTCACTCAAATAGTATCATGGGCATGAAGTTTGTCACCATATTATAATATGATGCTCTAACACTAGTTTTGCTGAATCTAGTTGATTACTTTTGGCATTATATCATAGATAGTGTACACATCAATATATAATGCTGTACCTTTTAGGGAATCTTATAATTGTGACTGAGTTGGTCCTAATCATTGCTTTCAATCTTCTTATCATGTCAATAGTTCCGTGCCATACAAGTGGCTGTTTCCAAAATGTTTGGTTGCAATTCATCATGGGGGCAGGTAGGAATATTCCATTATGAGTCATATTGACATTATGCATCTTATTGAAATATGCAATAGGCAAGTTACTCAGTTGGCTTTTTGTTGTTTCCCCTTGTGTAAGATTAGTGGAACCACTGCTGCTGCTTTACATGCAGGAATCCCACAGGTTAGATGTAAATCTAAACACTTTGCTGTTTTGTTGTCACCATTGCTAATGTTTGTTCGCATGGTCTAGCCATTAAAACTCATATATAATGACTGCATTTCTTGCAATAACGGACATGAAAAGATAGGATAGCCATATCTTGAGAAGTATCAAATGGTACTAGAGATACATGCTATTTATGGGTCCTCTTGGAATCATCATTATATGATTATTATTCCCAAAACTCACGACGTGATTAGGAGTAGATAGTCTTTGAACATGATCTAATGTGGGAAGTACGAGGAAATATTTATTTTAATTTACGTTTATTTAATTTTGCAGGTCAATTGTATTTTTATTGGTCGATTTGAGTTTATTTTTAGGTCCTAGTAGTTAATTAAGTTATTAGTATTTTATTTATTAGAGTTGATTTTATTTTTTATAATTCAATGATGGGATCTCCCGTCATGTAGAGTTAGATACTTAGACTTCCTTAGTCAAATAGAATTAGGGTTTCCTATGTCAGTCAATATTAGGGTTTAGTCAGTCTATATAAGAATAGTATTGTACTCCTTTGGAGATAGATTATTTTGATGATGAATTAAATTTCTCTTGATTTTCTACCAATGGTTTGGTGTTGACTCCTAGAGGTTCTCTTTTTCTTGGCATTGACTCTAAGTAGGCCTAGGTGTTGACCCCTAGGTTACCTATCCTTCATTTTTCTTTTCTTCTATTTTTGTGTTGCATCATCATTTTGGTTTTGTCCTTCATCAATTGGTCCTTCACTTTCTTTGCCACTGGTTATGTCTTGAACATGCAGGGTTCATTTTTTTGTATTTCATTTCTTAGTTGGTGTCACTTTGGGTTCTTTGCGTGTTTTTTATTTTTATATCAATTTTAGTTGACTTGGTGAAACTTGATTCCCAAAATTGGGTGTGTTGCAACCTTAAAAATATATGTATTGAGAAATTCCCTTAACCCCCCAAAAATTCCCAAAAATTGTCAATTTTGTTAAACCCTGCAAATTTGGAAAGCATATAGGAAATTTATTATAACCAAGAGGCTGCTAACTCTGGTGGGTTAAGAGAAGTTGTCAAAGTTTTTGATACAAATTCTTGCCATCTTCTAGCCCTTTGGAACCCCGAAGAGTTGACAAATTCCTTTTCATTTCATAGGAACGCATTCAAAATTTCTCACTTCAAAAAGGATAATCGAAAGCTGCCTTTAAGTACTTCATTGACATAGTTATAGTGATATAGTGCATGCACAACCAGAAGATTTGTAACTTATATCTCTTTACCAGGCAAAGAGAGATCCTAATCGTACTTGACCTAGTGCTCAGGTGTTTTGGCCTATTGTGGGCCAACAATGGTAATGTAAGCGGGGGTCTCTAAATAAGAATAGTGACCTCTGTTTTTTCTTCAACCCCCCAGATTATGCAAGCATTTTGTGTGTGCCTGTGTACATGTATTATGTATTTCATAGCATAGATACTACATCAGCAAGCTTTGTCAACTTAGTATCCATGTTCAACCTCTTGATGTTTAACTGGGCAATGCAAATTGCAATTGGATTGTTCCTTTATGAAAATATTGTTTCATCGTGGTTCATTTTTGGTACATTAAGCTCTTTCTCTCTCTCACTTGTAATATTGTTTGACAGGTAGTATGTCCATTTATGCTAGATCAGTTCTATTGGGCTGAGAGGATGTTTTGGCTTGGAGTTGCGCCAGAACCACTGAAAAGAGATCAGTTGCTTCCTGATAAGAACGATGACATGAGCATCCGTGAAGCTGCAAATGTACTATCAAGGGCGATAAATGATGCATTATCTCCTAAAGTGAAAGCATGTGCGATAGAACTTGCTGAAAGGATTTCTCTAGAGGTAATACCTAACTTCAATTATGTGGGTGCATTTGTTGGTGATATTTCTGAAACATTCGAGTGTCTCTTATATGTATTCATTTCTAATTGTTTACTATATTATTTTCTGCTGTGACAACGTTTAACTTACAGGAAAAAAACTTGTAAAAGAGCTATACACAACTTTTTTTT
>NW_027069863.1:689094-697457 GCF_002906115.3 Quercus suber | reverse complement strand
TATGCATGATTTGTTGTTCTGTTTGAATTTTTTATTAGTTTTTTTTTTTTTTATTGGGAAGAGATGAATTTTTTATTAGTTATGTACACAATGCAAGTTAATTTAGTTTCTTTGTTTGACTTGATTTCATATATTATAATTCAAACCCTCTGACCCGCCTTATTAACCAATATTATTGCAAACTTACTTTTGTTTGTATAGAATACTTGTGATGAACCAAATATTGCAACACTACCATCCTATAAGACACAACTTCATCTTGCAGGTCATTGAGACTTCCTTTAAGCTTTAAAATTACTTATGTGTTTTTAAAAGTTATATTAAGCTATATTTTGTTAGCAATACATGCAAGGCAAATTGTGTGAATTCTACAGATGAAAAAAATTGTGCATGTCACCCAGCATTAATAGCCAATGGAGACAATAAAGAAATATTCCAAGTGTCTATCCTTTGGATGCTTCTAAACATGCAATATATAAACTTTAAAGAATTGTGCAATAACCTATTATTAATGGCCAATGGAGACAATAAAGAAATATTCAAAATGCCTACCCTTTGGATGCTTCCTCTACCATATACAACAGTCTTAAGGCATCCCCATAATGCAATTCTCCAATAACAGTTGAAATCTGGAAAAAAAATATAAAATAAATAACATTTTACAATCCAATTGTAAAATTTAATAGTTTCAAAAGACACGAAATAACTATCTTGAGTTAAAGAGATGTTCAAGAAAATGTTAACGTTTACCTCTAAAATCCATAAGTCTTGGCCATCTCACAATCGTGATGTTTTAATATCTAGTCAATCATACCTCCCACATCTGCTACATCACTGAAACAATAAGTCCTGAAAGATAAGCAAATAAGTCAACACTGAACAGCAAATTTATTAATCGGCATGAACACATGATATATAAAAAATCCAAAACTCAAAGTGAATGTTGGGCATGTATTGTGTGTAGGCTTATGAAATTCTTTGTGAAAACAAATAATAAAAATTCCTTGCATGATTTCAATCATGTTGAATTTTTATCTTAGCCCAGCTCTTTCTTTGGCATAATATAGAAACATTAACGTTCAGAGCCTTTGCATCTTTATATATAGGACAAAACAAAATAGCACGGTGACTCTAATAAGATTACCTGAACTCCTACAAATAAGTCAAGAGTCAGTCAGAGATCTTATTAGTACATACAATATTGAAGTACATTTCATCAAACACATGAAGTGCAAACCTACGACTGTTTGCTAAGACTCCTATAGAGTATATCTTAACATGTCAAACGTGAGCCAAAACAATATGAAAAATTGAAAAAGATATATAAAAAATTGAGAATATATATATATATAGACACACACACACCCAGTCATTATATTGGAATGTACATACTAGTTAAGGAAAAAACTAGAACTGGTACCCATGGCCCATTAATTCCAATGAGCAAATGATTTGGGGTATAAACATATAAAAGACACAATACACTAGTCAGCCCCCACAGTAATAAAATATTCATTTCGAAGACCTTAACAGAACATAGAATGATCAAGACTCAAGAGGGTAATGTAATTCAACACCAACACTCTTTAATCAGTTGGCTTTCCTTTCAAGACATTGTAGCAAAACGCACAAACCAAATCAACCAAATCGGACTACGACTCCTTCAATCCACGCTCTGACCCACGAACAATCAGACCCATGCTTCGATCCACGCTCACGACTCCTTCGATCTATGCTCCAAACCAAAAACCCACACTCCGACCCACAACTCTTTCGATCCACGCAAACCCATGAAGAGAGAACAAAGAATAGAGAACAGAGATGGGTTTGGCAACGTGGGTTGAGGGAAGGGAAGAGCGGCTTGGGTTGAGGGAGAAAGAAGGAAAAAACAAAAACAAACAAACAAACAAACAAAGGAGAGGAGGCAAAGGCGTAGGAGTGGGAGAAAGAGAGAACCAGAAAAAAAAATGAGGGAAAAAAGAGGAGATAGGCGTGGAAAGGGAAGCGTGTAAGAGGGAAGGGAAACGTGTTTTATTAAACAATTTTTTTTTTTTTTTTTTTTTNTTCATAGTTGCTAGATGAAGCCTTTGGAACTCTCTTTTCCTTTCCTTTGCTAACAGCAAGATCTGATCTAATGGGCAAGCACTCTTCTTGAACCATATTTGATTTCTTCAGTTCCACACAACCCAACCCGTGAAGGCCAGTAGTACTACATCCTTTTTTTCCACGAAAGCATGACTGAAATTTTCTTTCACACTACTCCCCTACATACCCGATATCCATGACCACTCCGAGCTCCAAATTACCTGCACATCAGAATAGAAAAACAAAGCATGTGAGCAATCTTCATCCCCGGCCTTGCAGAGGTCGCAAAGGCCATCAGGGGTTATTTTCCTCCACTGTAAGTTTTTCCTGGTGGGCAAAGCCTCCATACAAGCATGCCAAACAAAGTTTTTAACTTTGCTAGGGACTTCTAGACTCCAAACATTTTTCTAGAAGGCAGAATCTTGGGCTGGTGCATGTGACTTTTTTGCATTTTCCTACAGAAATCTATAGCCCGATTTCACTAAATATTGACCCGATGGATTGAAAGGCCATATCAATGTATTTGCTTGGCTTGATGAACATAGGGGAATGACCTTAATCACCTCAGCTTCAGCCGAATTAAAAACGTAATCTATAACTTCACCTCTCCAACTCCTTGTGGCTGGATTTATGAGCACTTCAACATTAGAATTTTCTTGACCCCAAATAACTGGAGCGGTAATTCTTGCTGCATTCCTAGATGGTAGCCAGTTATCTGCCCAAATTCTAATTTACTTCCTATCTCCCACCCTCCATAAAGCTCCCTTATTTATGACATCTCGACCTTTCAAGATACTTTTCCAAGCATACGAAGTAGATGGGGCTTCTTTAGCCTCAAGAATAGTCCCATTTGGAAAGAATCTAGCCTTGAAGACTTTATAAAAGAGTGAGTATCATCATGCAGCAACCGCCAAGCTAATTTGGCTAACATAGCCTCATTAAACATCACAAGATCTTTGAACCCCAATCCTCCTTGAGTTTTATGTTGGCACAAGTCATCCCATTTTACCCAATGCACTTTCCTTCTATCTCCACTTTGTCCCCACCAAAACTTGTGAACTAGAGACTCAGTGTTGTGGCACAACATGGTTGGGAGCTTGAAGCAACTCATGGTTTAAGTAGGAATTGCTTGTATTACCGCTTTGATAAGAACTTCTCTTCCAGCTTGAGAAAGTAACTTCCCCTCCTACCCTTGTAATTTCTTCCACACTCTTTGCCTCAAGTGGTCAAAGCTAGCTCTTTTATTTCTACCCACCATGTCTGATAGTCCAAGGTACTCCTTATAGTCTTAAGACTGAAACTCCAAGTGCACTCATGATCTGATTTTACATTTCAAATAAGGTGGATATGCTGAAAAATAGAGATGTCTTATCTCTATTCAACTTTTTCCCTGAAGCTCGTTCATACGAAGAGAGTATTTCTAACACCTTTTGACACTCTTGAGTAGTGGCCTTGCAAAACAAAAGGCTATCATCTGCAAAGAATAAATGTGTTAGTTTAGGCCCATTTCAACAAATAGAAACACCTTGGATATCACCATTATCTGCTGCCTTTTCAATCATTCTATGAAGGCCATCCGATCATAGCAAAAAGAGATAGGGTGACAATGGGTCCCCTTGGTAGATACCTTGGCTTGGTTTGATGTTTCCTATAGGTTCACCATTTATCAAGAGAGAATAGGTCACTGTAGATACACACTCCATAACTAACTCCACCCATTTCTCATTGAAACCCATTCTTTTCATGACTTCCCTCAAGAAAGACCATTCAACCCGATCATATGCCTTGCTCATATCTAATTTGAGGATCATAAAACCATTCTTTCCCAAATTGTGATTCTTCATGTAGTGTAAGGTTTCAAAAGCAGCCATGATGATGTCGGTAATGAGGCGACCTTTGATGAAGGCATTTTGGTGTTTGGATATAAGATGTGGAAGCACTCTTTTCAATTTATTTGCAAGTACTTTTGAGAAGATCTTATAAAGTACGTTGCAAAGACTAATGGGTCTGAACTCGATCACTCTTTCTGGGTTATTTTTGTCTTGGGAATAAAGGAGATGAATGTGTGGTTTAAGGGGGATGGGTAGTGAACCCGTATTCAAGTGATGCAGAATGGAAGTGGTAATATTGCTACAGACCAAACTCTAGAAATTTTGATAGAAGAGTGGTGGCATTCCGTCAGGTCCTGGCACCTTCAGTGGCGCCATTTGTTTCAAGGCATTTTCAACCTTTCAAGCCTCAAAATCGCAACACAGGGAAGCATTCATATCCTCTGTCATAATATGGGGAATGGAGTCCAAATTTTCCTCAAGTGCTTCCAGGTTTGAAGACGTAAATAGCTGCTGATAATACTCAATAAAAATGACAGAAATCTGATCCGCTTGTGTGCACCATTCCTCATCTCGATTCTTGATACCTGAAATGGAGTTTCAACGCTTCCTTTGTGTAGCTTGGCAATGAAAGAACCGAGTATTCCGATCTCCCTCTTTAACATACAAAGCACGTGACCGCTGCTTCCACATCCTTTCCTCCTTATCCATTAGAGAATTAATTTCCTTCCTCAATTGCAAAAGCACATCCGAGCCCCCACCTTGTGCAGCCCTCCTCTCGGCCTAACTTAATTTTTTTTTTTTTTTTTTTTCTAACTCGTGTTTTATGTTACCAAAGCACTCTTTACTCAAATGAGTTAACTCCATGCTGCATGTATCTAACTTTCTAAGCACCTTTTTCTCTTCAACCACATCATAATTGGCTTACCAAATCCCTTCCACAAGTTCCCCGCAACCTTTTTCAGCCAACCACATTTCTTCAAAGCGAAAAACCTTCTTTTTTTGAAAATCTAGATCAGATAGCTCCACCCACAGAATTTTGTGATTCGAGGTAGTATTATCAAGATGGTGCACCCGCGAGCCAGGGAATTTTGAAAACCATTCATAGGAAGCTACTGCCCTATCAAGGCTTTCCCAAATTGAAACACCATTCCTATAATGCTTGCTCTATGTGTATGGGAAACCTTTGAAACCCAAATCCATAAGTTCACATTCATCCAAGGCATCCCGAAAAATTTACATTTGTGCGTAACGCCTTAACCTTCCTCCCAATTTTTCTGACTGCTTAATAATTTCATTAAAGTCTCTGGCACACAACCAGGGAAGCGAGTTCTACACATGTAAACTTAGTAGTAAATCCCAAGATTCTTGCCTCTTGTGAGTTTCGGGTTCATTGTAAAACCCAGTGAAGCGCCAAGGTTCACCCGAGTTTTTATTAACTGTGACATCTATATGATTCACGGATGAGGACTCAATATCAATCTCCACACTGTTTTTCCAATAAAGCACAAGTCCCCCACCATTATTCACTCTTTGAACAAAGAATTTTTTTGTCAAACTGAATACGATCCTTTACGTAGTCTAGCCTTGCTTCATCTACCAGTGTTTCAGCTAAGAACACGACAGAGGGTGCTTTTGCTTGTACAACTTTCACAAGCTCTTGAACTGCTAGGTGGTTCCCAAGCCCCCTACAGTTCTAGACTAAGCAACTCATTGGGCTTGGCGGCTTTGGGAACCAGCCTCTGCCAACATCGGGGTATTTTCTTTGTCATCATGAGAAACCTGTAACTTCTTGCTTGGTGACTCACATTGATCAATAACCAAACTGATTGGGCATTTTGAACCAACCTGATTAGTCCTTGTGCCTATAATGACTTCTGAGACACGTTGAAGTCTTTCCCACTTGACTTGGTGTGGAGTTTCAGAGACCACGTGGTGAGGAGAGGAATTAGTGATGTCATGTAGGTGAGTATTGCTTTCCTTGTGATTCTGAGAACTAAAAAAATGCTGAGGTGGCAGACTCGGGTTTACCTCCAAAGAATTTTTTAAATTCTCTAAGTCAAAGAGTGGAGAGACTTCCTTAGTAGAAATTGAATTAGCAGTAGCAGCATTTAAGGCATACTCATAAATCCCCAAATCTTTGTCAATCTCCTTTAATTGCTAAGAGAAAAAATCTCCTTTTTTTCCATGATCCTGAGAAAGAGGAGCTGATTTGCTTTGTGGAGCTGTGGAATCTTGGTCTTTAAGATTTTCAAGAATCACGTCATCAGTTTCCTTATTTGGATTTTCCTTATTGGGCGCCATTTTCCTTGACTGTGGAACTGAAGATGGAGGTTTCTACCCCTCCGTCCGTTGCCGTGTGGAGATATTTTCTGGCCTATCCTCATAGAAACTTGAAACTCGAACCACAAATTTTTTTGTTGCCCCCAACTGACTTGCTTTGATCCAAGATCTGAACTGTTGTTGTTCAGGTTTTAGAGTTCCATTGCTTTGTACCTAGAAATCGTAATCCTTATCGCCATGATCAAAACAACCACACCAATAGCATATATTAGGTAAACGTTCATATCTGAAATTTACCCATACCTTTTCGCCACCCTTAAGCTTAATAATTCCGCCTCAGCATAAGGGTTGAAAAACATCAAGTGTTACTCTGACCCAGATATAGCTCCCACATTCACACTTTGTAGCTGTTATGGATCGATAAATAATACCTATCCACAAATATCTTCCGCGACAGACTTGTTTATGAAACCAATGGGAATGTTGTGCACTTGAACCCAGAAGGAAGTCTTATCCAATGGCAGATCACTAAGAGGGTAAGCCTGTCATATTTCTGCAAAACCACCAATGACTTATCAAAACTCCAGGGCTTACTGGATAATATGCGATCTACATCTGTTTCATTATCAAAGACAAATAAGACCCTATGCTCACCCTCATTATTGACTGTGAACTCGTTTTCAGCCCTCCAAAGTGGTTTGAAGGTCCTTGCCATTGCATCCATATTAAGTGCATGCTGAGTCAAGAATGTCGCTGCAATGATATATTCCTTTGAGCAGCAATCCTTATTGATACAGATATCATCTCCCTCTCATTCAGACAAAGAGAGACAATTCCAATTTTTTGTGAGGTCATCCATACTAATAGAAAAGGAAGAAAGAGCATAATAGAAGGAGAGGTAAGGTTAGAGTTGATTTTCAGAAAAAGAATAGGGAATGGAAAAGAAGGGTAGAAAAGGAGGATTGTTTCCTCAACCCCAAAGAAAAGTAACCACAAGCCCTACACGCAACACTGTCGCGAGAGGGGAAGAGAAGCCTTACAAGAAGGGATAGCAAATTCTACAGTCGAAGGGAGATGGAGACCACCTTTCTAAGTGATAGAGAAACCTTCAGATTGTTGCTGATTGTGGGTTTTACCGAGAAAAGAAAGAGTAGGTTCATGTGAGTTCATATATTCACCGATTTTTTTGACAAAAATTGAGTAAATAGTTGCGGGTCCTGGCATTGATGCCATTTGCTATTGCTATACAATAAGTAATTAACTTGGATTTGAAAGGATGTCAAATTGAGTGTAAAAGTAATTGTATGCATTGATTGAATATTAATTAGCATTTTTCCATTTTTATACTCCTTATTTTGAAATATTTATTATGAGGAATGTTAAGGTACAAACTATTTTACAATATTTTTACAAGTAGTTGATATGGTAAATTCTTATTAGTTCTTGTCTGAACCAACTATTAACATAACTTTTTTACTTACCAATAATCTTCTACCACATTAGTAATTTGTAAAAACGTTTGTTAAATTATTTGTACCTATAGCATTTTTCATTTATTATTGGAGTAATGCTAGAAATGCAAAAAAAAAACTTAGAATTTGTTATTTTATTTTAACAAATGATTAATATGGTGAGTGGTTATGTAATATTGTTATGTATTAATATATTTAGCCTATAAATCAGCTATTTTCCTCCACCTATTGAGAAATATGTTTAAATTATATAAATATTCCTAATAAAACCCTGAGTTTTATAAGGAAACTACTATAAATTATATCTACTCCACATTTGCGGTTGTTGCACTCCTTTTTTTTGGTTGATTTCATAGCTGGAAGACGGGATTTGAACTTGGACATTTACGTTAGAAACACTAAAAAAATAAATTATAAGGCTCTTAAATATTACACTATTATTTTGATTGTGAATATAATTTGTAATTATCAATAGTATTATTTAGATGTTTAATATTTATATTTTTGAGTGGTGAATTAAAGTTTTTATTTAATATATATATATATATATATTTGGTACGAATTAAAAGTTAAAAAATATTTTTCGGAGTAATTTTAGCGACGCAACCATATACATAAGACTAATCAGTTTTCCCTTTAATGTTAAAACAAACAAAACCTTTTTTTTTTTTTTTTTGAGAAAAAAAAAAAAAAA